>NW_017842057.1:3093938-3094046 GCF_001891065.2 Hippocampus comes | reverse complement strand
AGTCAAGCCCCAATGAATGCAGATGATGAGATTGGGAGGCCAGCCCCAATGAATGAAATGCTGAGCGAGGCAGCAACTGACCTGAAAGCTAAGATCATGGCGAGAATG
>NW_017842057.1:3086920-3091248 GCF_001891065.2 Hippocampus comes | reverse complement strand
TAGAGAGAGAGAGAGAGAGAGAGAGAGAGAGAGAGAGAGAGAGATAGATATATGATAGATAGATAGACAGATAGACGCACACACACACACACACACACACACACACACACACACAGATCTTCTATATATGATTTGTTTAATCCAGACAGAAAATGTAAAAGAATATTGTATTCTCCCTCTTTGTGGATTGAAGAAAAGAAGACAGAAAACAAGGCCTGTATTTTTCCCTTGGTTATGGGTCTGCTCCTTGTGACTGCAGGGTGGTGGGAGGTGGTTGCCTGTTTGTCAAAGGCCCACTAGCCTTGTCCATTTTGACATTCACATGGGAGCAGTAATGATCCTAAAAGCTGCAATTAAGCTGACTGTCACGTTCCAGGGAAGCGCCTGGTGCCGGCACTGTGCTGCACCTATTATTCTCAGTGGGAATACTCCCTAAAGAACAGCATTTTCTCTTCACTGCAATCTTACTCTGTCAACTGCTGTAACTTTTACTTAAATTAAAAAAGAAAAAAAACCACACACATATACACACACATTTCCAGGTGCAGATACAATATTATACAAAAGAGTGAAAATAGGAATGATTATTAAAATCTATGATTGTCACAGCTGTAATTGATTAAAGGCGATTAAAGTATTTCAAATACATTTCTGGGTTCATGCCCCCAAAGTAGATTAAATATTTATAGTAGTATATAGTATGGTTACTCGTATAAAGTGATGCATGTGATGCATTCTCATCTGTGGCATCATGCACATAGTAATCTGAAACCGACATAAATATATTGTTAAATTCTCTAGTAGGGCATATTCCTTTCAATGTTGTCATGAATGTCATGTACAATTGGAGTCGAACTCATGCGTTGCATTCTTATGCCCAGTAGTCAAATAGAAATGCTCAATTTTCAACATGCATGATGCTGTTAAGGATGATATAAAAATCTATTTACACTTTGAGCTGCATACAGTATTGTCAAATGTCAATACATTTTTTAGATACGAGTTAACTATAATCTACCACTATTCACCATCTATCTGTCTATCTATCTATCTATCTATCTATCTATCTATCTATCTATCTATCTATCTATCTATTGAGAGAGAGAGAGAGAGAGAGAGATTTCCTCAGAAATATTAGAGCTCTGTGTATGGAAGGTAAATGTTACAAGGAGGGCACCAGCACCGGGCACTATTTTAATTTAAATATGTGAGGAAAGCATTAAGGAAGGGGTAGGGTTAAATAATTGTTCATATGTCAGATTTAGATCCGGTTTGCTCATTGGACTGAAATGCTTGACGACTGTATTGGACAGCCTGCTGAATTTGTTGTTTGTTGTACAGCCAGCGTTTATTCAGTACGATTATTTGAGCTAAATAAACATTTTGACTTCTTGATTGATTCCCTATTCACAAGACTGTTTACTACAATTAAATAAAGCATTGAGGATGGCCTGTATAATGGGGACACATGATTAAAAAAAACAAACACCCATTGGGTGGGAAATGTTTCCCTCCATTTATCAATTTATTTATTTATTTGTGTCCATTTATTTATTTATTTCTTATTTTAAAGCATGTATGTTGAATTCCCTTTGCAAACAAGTAAAAAGGGGGAAAACCTTTTCAATTAGCTGAGTGAATGTAAAATGCTGAATGGAATCAGAGCCAGACTCACTATTCCGCCCATTAAAATTGGTTTTATTTTCTGCTGTGGGGGGGAAGAAAAAAAAAACATCCAAACGGCTCTGACCAAAGTCAATCATGTTAAAAGCTATGGGTGCTTAATTTGATTTACCAATATAAAATGCAAATTAGGTGATCAAATGACGTGGGAGCCGGGAAAAGGGAGGCTGCTTTGAGCCATCAAGTGGAATGGGAAAAGATAGAGGTATGGAATGATTTAGCATATTGGTTTGATTAGTGGGACAAACATTTCATCTGTAGGGCTAATTGTTGAAAAATTGCTATGGATCAGAACAACCCATTACATGCTGCATTTGAATACATCAAAGCACCCAATGTTCCACCAACATATAGGTTGCATTTGCAGCTAAAACCGGGCTTTTGTAATCAGTCAAAAGACTAATTAAATAAATGGAAGATAGCACAACAGTGCCTTACAATAGTGAATGAGAAAATGCCTGTAATTGGACTCACACGAGTCTGGCCATATGCTTCTGTGCAGCACTTAGGCATGACTCGGCTGGGGTAAATATAATAACTGTGTGAAGAGAATGCTCCTGGGACTTGGCCTTCTTGGACTAACCTGGCTAACAAGTGAGCCATTTATTTTAGTATTGGATTTTACGCACCATTATGCGAAGAGAAGGAAAACCAGTCTGTGCAGCACATGTCAGGACATATTTGTGCTATATAAATACACTTGTAGCCTCGGTGAAAAAAAGCTGCTCGCAGCCACTTTCCTGCCGCACTATTTTCAAGTGCCTGTCCATACACTACAGCGATTTGTTGCCTGGAGAAACAGATCTCAAATACCATGTACTGCAGTTACACCCAGACTTTTAACATTCACAATTGACAGATTTCCCCACAGAGATTTAAACTAACAATCATATTAGATTCACTGAGACTTTGTTAAAGGACAGTAATTTTTTTTTTCATTTGAGCCACTACCGTAGAGCAGCGGGACCGTCTGTGGGTCATTTGATATGCACAGAAAGAAAAAATAACTTCTATTACTTCAGTTTTATTTATTTTGGAATCTGAAAGAAAATTACTGGATTCTCTGTTACATTGGTCGACAGTATGTCACTCTTGACGCAGGTCAAGGCGCGCTTCTCGGTCACGTGATAGGTGGCCGCTAAAATGAAACCCGGGAGCGAGCAAAATTAGTAAAAAAACAAAGGTTTTTGGAAAGTTTCTTTGGGAAGGGGAAAAAGGCCAGCCATGAGACAGAAGAGGAGCCCGCGACTTTCAAGAAAAAGAAGGCTACATTTTATAGACAGCACCAGTAGTCCTACTTAAAATATGGATTTCTCTCACCGGGAGATTCCCGTGCACCAAGCCTACCGTGCCTAATATGCGGCGATGGTGAGTCGTATGTGAGATGATCGGGAGTACACGGGACTGACGGAGGACTTCGTGGAATGGTGCCTGCAGAAACCACCTCCTGATCAACCCCAGGAAAACAAAGGAGTTGGTTGTGGATTTATGCAGGAAACTGTCTTCACCTGCACCGACGAACATACAGGGTACGGCATAGAGCGGGTGACCTCCGACAAGTACCTGGGTGTTCTTCTCAACAATAAACTAGACTGGTCTAACAATACAGACACTCTGATCAGGAAGAGGCAGAGCCGGCTCTTCCTGCTCAGAAAGCTGAGGTCTTTTGGAGTTCAGGGATCACTCCTTAAGACCTTCTATGACTCTGTGGTGGCCTCAGCCATTCATTATGGCATAGTCTGCTGGTCAGGCAGCATCTCAGCCCGGGACAGAGAGAGACTGAACCGACTGGTCAGGAGGGCCAGCTCTGTCCTGGGCTGCTCCCTGGACACTCTGGAGGAGGTGGGCAACAGGAGGATGCTGGTCAAGCTAAAAGCTATGATGGGCAGACCCTCCTACCCCCTCCAGGCCACCATGACAGCAATGGGCTGCTCCTTCAGCCAGAGACAGAAGCCCCGGTCACACGGCAACGTTTGGTCCGACGCTGCGCCGAAGCAGCGCCAGTCGAGCGTTCATATGTGCACATTTGCTCCGACGTAGCTCCACTAAAGAGCTTATACCGGACCAAATTTGATCCACCTCAGGGAGGTGGTTTAAAAATTTGCTCCAGAGCAAATGCTCGCTTGTGGGGCAGTGGCCTCGCTATGCTCGCTACCAGATGCACGGAATCCGACCCCGGTCGACAGTGACGAGGGGGCCAGCGACACAGACGAAGCCCGGCCGTGCACCCCCGTTCCCGGTAAAAGTGTCGGCGATTTAAGCGGTGAAGACAGCGCTCACGATCAAGAATATCAAGAAAGCAGTGATGTCAGCCGAGCCCGATTTGCAGACCCGAGCCCGAAGCAAATCCGACATTTCATATTTTATTTGTGAGTATTTTTGGGAGAAAAAAGATTTCTTACGGGTAAAATAATCTACATATTTTTATGAACATGATCAATGCATTTGCACAATGAAATAACGCTGAAATACAGAATAATAGGCCAGACAAAGAGAAATCTCGATATGCATTTGCTTAATTACGCAGAGAAATCCTGCGGCTTACTAGGCTTTAAATAGAATAATTCAAATCAAATAAATAGGTAAAGATATCTGAAATTATTTCTACAGGATTGTTTAAACGAAATTAACATACGTGCGCACTG
>NW_017842057.1:3061051-3086898 GCF_001891065.2 Hippocampus comes | reverse complement strand
TTTTTTAAAACATATATTGTGGCAGTCATAAGGAGCACACACGATTGACTGTAAACACGTCTTTATTCCACGACTGCCGACAAGTGGATCTATTCTGAACAAGGACAGAATAGTGTCTGCCATAATATTTATTAAAAGAAAAATAAATAAAAGTCCGCGAGAGAGAAGCCCGACCCGAACCTGTTTTAATTCTGCATTCCTGTCGTTTTGGTCCGCAGCAGAAACTGCACGTGTGACCGCAAGTGGAGCTGCGCTGACGCTGCGCCGGTGCTGTCACACTCAGCGGCTTTGCACGTGTGACCGCTCCACAAAATTTGCTCCGGTGTAAAATATATCGCAACAAAATATTTCGGTGCAGCGTCGGACCAAATGTGTGCCGTGTGAACAGGGCTTAATACACCCGCGCTGCAAGAATGCTGCTGTCAGGCTATTGAATAGACACACCTGAAAACCTGGACTCACCCCCATTTACCCATTTTTAATATGCTTATTTCGATATTTTATAATGTATATTTATTGTTATACTTTTTGTTATTCTACTTCTCCGTTTCATAATTTTGCTGCTGTAAATTGGGAATTTCTCCATTGTGAGACAAATGAAGGTTTTCTTATCTTAAAAAAAAAAAAGTTGCGAATGCATGAGGCAATTGTGTCAGTCACATATACATAGTGTTGGGCATCAGGTCTCAAGAATTACTAAGTATTGTTTTATGAGTGGCTTTTGTTGGTTCTTTAATTGGCTTAAATTATATCTGGGGCGGGTGGCCCGATGGGCGACTGTTTAGCATGTTGGCCTCACAGTTGAGAGGTGCAGGGTTAGATTCTGGCTCTGGCCTTCCCGTGTGGAGTTTGCAAGTTCTGCGTGTGCCTGTGTGGGTTTTCTCCGGGTACTGCGGCTTCCTCCCACATTCCAAAAAGATGCATGGCAGGTTAATTGAACACTCTAAATTGTCCCTAGGTATGGATGGTTGTTCGTCTCTGTGTACCCTGCGATTGGCTGGCAACCAGTTCCGGGGGTACCCCGCCGACTGCGCGAAAAGAGCTGGGATAGGCTCCAGAATGCCCCGCAACCCTTGTGAGGATAAGCGGATCAGAAAATGGATGAATGGATGGATATATATGGAGCCAAGCTTTCAGTTGACAGTAGACATGATGTATCTACTCCAGTCAAGAACCACGTCTCATACTGATGTGCAAAATTATTTTATTCCGCTTCCCTTGTTGAACACTATGAAAACTAAAAAGACATTCCAAGTAGTGCATGAGTAAAAATCAATATTGACAAAAATCTGTTTGACCTAAAAATACAATGAATAAACAACAGATAACATGCAATCTGCATCTTGTAAAGCAGGAGTAGATAAATTGAAGATAAAGTCCACCACACAATATCATCCTTTTGTCTCTCTCTCTCTCTATGTCTCTCTCTCTCCCGCGCCTTACGGCATACCTGACCCCAAACTGGAGGTGATCATTCACAAAAATATTCCAAATAACGATTCTACCAAAATTTTACAGATAAACATGCACATTGAGTTTTGGAAACAAATTACACACATTCATAAAATTAATTTAAAATACCGGTAAATGTTTCAGATTTGAGTTGCCATGGCAACTAATCAAAGGCACTCCTACCTCCAGCTACACAGGATGTGTTTTTTCTTGTTTTATGCATGGCAGCATCCAATTAGTTTTCGTTGATTTTCTGACTTTTGTCATGGAGACCTCACTGCAAAATCCCAATAAAAGTCTTTTTCGAGGCATTACAGTGTTAAATTGACATCAATTCCAACTGGAAAATAATCTTGACTCATTTTTCTGGTGTTTGAATCACAAATCAGATCCCACACCCCCACATAGTCAATATTTTATGGGCTCCAGCTCAAAACACAAATGTGCCACTTCGAATCAGTTTCATGATGGAGGATCACATATACATTCACTGAAATAAATTTGTGGTACTGAAGGTTCAAGGATGTCTTCACATTGCCTAGGTTTTTTTTAAATGTTTTTATGAGCAAATATATACACCAAACAAATAAAAATAAAGGACCGACATAATCAAGATGAGCCATCTAGTGAAAAAGTAAACATCTTCGCTTTTTGTCCAATTTCACATATATTCATCATTGCCATGTCTTCCAATATTGTTCCAACTTTGATGTGGATTCTGAATGCCTCAAGGAAAAAGTGTAACATAGAGTTCATGTATAGTTTCCATCCATTCAGAAACAATTGGTGGTTCTTTGTTCAGCCGTTTCAGAGTTATGGCTTCAATCGCACCAGTCCAATAGGGTGAAATCTTCGTGCATGCCCCAAAAATATGGAAGTGGCCCACTGTTGTACAACTACATCTCCTCCAATACTTAATGTGTTCAGCATTTTTACTGTGAAGTTCCTTTACTCTGGGGGTAACAAACATGATCATGAACTCGTTTATTCTTAACATTGTGTCTATCAATTCAGGGATGACGTTTTCAAGACGGCACGCTCTTTTAACTTTTCATTAGTGATCATGATGGACTGGAGTTGGAATTTTGTTTTGTCAGTGAGTTGTTTGACAGCACCCACTGGGTTCAACGGCATGTCGAACGATGAGAAAGTCTTCAATAGTGCTTTTGATAAGATGACTATGGATTTTCACAAATTGGATCATCATTTGTATGCACTGTCACCACACTGACAAGAAGAAAAGACTGAAACTGTCCCTGCCGAGATTGAATGGTGTTCAAGAAAAACCCAGAAACTATCTTACCAGCAACACCAGTCAAAGCAACTTTTGCGTAGTTACGAACAGATGGCATTATATTCAAAAGCAGCCCCTGCTCTGAGAATGACATAATGAAGTGGGACTGAAATTTGCAGCTGTCTACATGAACAATCCAAATCCCTTCTGCACAAAGGTTTTATGGTCAGAAAGGCAACAATTGAGCTATTTGATTGCGATAATATGATACGTTTTTTTTTTTTTTTTAGGGGGGAGGTGGTAGAGTAGGGGTGATCCTTTCAAACTGAAAGAACACTGTACCGACTGTCATGCAAGGTGGTGACATCATCATGCTCTGAGGCTGCTTTGCTTTGTGAATGGAATAATGAAGGAGTAGGACTACCACCATATTTACCTCAAAACTAGAGTGTGCGAGTGGACTCTTCACAGAATTGAGTTTTGCAACAATGACAACAACAAATAAAATATTATAATTGGTGAAAGCAACTTCTGGAATGGCTTTCCAAAAAAACCTGACCTCAACCCTACTGAACATTTTCAGACAATTCTTTAAAGCCAGGCAACAAACCAAATTTTAAATGAACTTTATGCCAGAAGTGTGCTACAAATAAGTCTAACTGAGGTGAAACGTGAAGTGGAAACCGAACTAGTGGGTGTCATTTTGAATGTCATCACTGCATTTAGTGTATGCTCCTAGGCTGTATGCAAAGGCCTGTAATCTGCTTGCTTCTACAGGATCTCTGCGCAATTAACACAATTTGCCCGATCCACAAACCGAGGGGAGCTGTCATCTTTCCATAAACGTCTGAGCACTGTTTAGCTTCTGAATGGAAGAGACAGTGGGTCTTCTGTGATTGCTGTGAAGGCTAAGCTCAGCTTTCCCCTTGAAAAGACGACCTCGCGAAGACGACGATGAGGATTTAAGGTGGGAGAACAAAGAAAAGTAAATCACTTGCGTGTTACAGTGTGGCTCCTTTGAGAATGAGATCAAAGCTCGAAGCCCAAAATAGAAAGTTAACAGCTTGTGCTGCTCAGTTACTGACAAGCAGGGGACAAGTGACCTTGCTACTATCTGTATGTGTTCTATCAGCTTTCCTAAACAGGCTCCTGAAAGTGGAAAACAACAACTACAAGGGGGGTCCTTGGAGGCTATGAAGTGGTTACTATCTGCTTTGGAGAGACTTCTCTCAGTATACTGTGCCACCGTATGCAAACATAGCATGGTTACTCGCCCTTTGCCATAGAAGACACCACTACTGGTTAATGCTGTGTTCGGCACATCAGGAAAATGTGGACTGTATTTACAAGTTCATTTGATCGTGACCAAAAATGGAGCAAAATCCGAACTTGGTATTGAAGGGATATTCCATCCTGATGTTGAGTTGTGAACAATCGTGTTTCTTTCCTTGCTGTTAGTTCCTTGTACATACAGTGGTACCTCTACTTACAAACGTCTCTTCATGCGAAATTTTCAAGTTACGAAATGCCTTTTTTGTTACGAAAAAAATTTCAAGATACGAAAGGTAAAAAATCCAGTATGGGCTGCTACTCGCAGCACTGAGTTTTCTGAACGCAACATAAGCCCCGTTCACACGGCAACGTTTGGTCCGACGCTGCGCCGAAACAGATCCAGTCGAGCGTTCACACGTGCACATTTGCTCCGACGTAGCTCCACTAAAGAGCTGATACCGGACCAAATTTGATCCACCTCAGGGAGGTGGTTTAAAAATTTGCTCCAGAGCAAATGCTCGTTTGCGACGCTACGCCGGAACAAATGTGCACGTGTGAACGCAGCTGGATTAAATTTGCTCCAGAGCAAATGCTCGCTTGCGGGGGAGTGGCCTCGCTACGCTCGCTACCAGATGCACGGAATCCGACCCCGGTCGACAGTGACGAGGGGGCCAGCAACACAGATGAAGCCCGGCCGTGCACCCCCGTTCCCGGTAAAAGTGTCGGCAATTTAAGCAGTGAAGACAGCGCTCACGATCAAGAAGAGGATCAGGAAAAGCAGTGACGTCAGCCGAGCCCGATTTGCAGGCCCGAGCCCGAAGCAAACCCGACATTTCATATTTTATTTGTGAGTATTTTTGGGAGAAAAAAGATTTCTTACGGTTAAAATAATCTACATATTTTTATGAACATTATCAATGCATTTGCACAATGAAATAACGCTGAAATACAGAATAAGAGGCCAGACAAAGAGAAATCTCGATGTGCATTTGCTTAATTACGCAGAGAAATCCTGCGGCTTACTAGGCTTTAAATAGAATAATTCAAATCAAATAAATAGGTAAAGATATTTGAAATTATTCCTATAAGATTGTTTAAACGAAATTAACATACGTGCGCACTGGTCTGGCTGGCCGCGCTCCTGTTTAGCAGTTAATTAGCAATTAAATTACAGCGCATTCTCTGTTTTATCCAAATTGTTTGTTTTAAAACAAGTATTCCTTAGTTTAGTATCCGCACATTGTTTTAGTGTACATTTTTTAAAACATATATTGTGGCAGTCATAAGGAGCACACACGATTGACTGTAAACACGTCTTTATTCCACGACTGCCGACGAGTGGATCTATTCTGAACAAGGACAGAATAGTGCCCGCCATAATATTTATGAAAAGAAAAATAAATAAAAGTCTGCGAGAGAGAAGCCCGACCCGAACCTGTTTTACTTCCGCATTCCTGTCGTTTTGGTCCGCAGCAGAAACTGCACGTGTGACCGCAAGTGGAGCTGCGCCGATGCTGCGCCGGAGCTGTCACGCTCAGCGGCTTTGCACGTGTGACCGCTCCACAAAATTTGCTCCGGTGTAAAATATATCGCAACAAAATATTTCGGTGCAGCGTCGGACCAAATGTGTGCCGTGTGAACAGGGCTATACTTATAGCTGCTCTGCCATTGGCTACTACCGAGCACCATCCTAGCATCCCATTGTTAAAAGCCGACAAAAGCAAATGTCCTTGGATCAGTTCTTTACAAAATGCCCGGCAAAAAACACTTCTGAGCAAGAACATGAACTAAAGAGGGCATAAAACGATGAGGACACGGTCAAAAGTTAAATTTCCACCATTTTTATTCTTTACTCCAGTGATTTTCAATCTTTTTCGAGCCAAGGCACATTTCTTTCATTGAAAAAAATCCCATGCCACACCACTACCTGAAAATGTGAAAAAAAAGCTCCTTTTAACAATTAAGTGCTATATTGTTCCTATAAGAGTTTTTTTAACATTGAAAATTAATGCAACATTATAACACATTGAATAGGAATCAAATCAACATCAATCCAATATTTAGTGCATTTGTTTTAATGGCAAGTAAAATATAGTCAATTAGAATGTTAACTTGCTCAGGTTCGGATTTTTTTCTGTGTGACAGCCAGTTCAAGGGAACACTGGTGCCGTTGCATCTCCGGTAAACGTAAATGTAAATGAAAGATACCTTTCATTGTGTTGCCTCTCGTCGGAAACTTCGCTTGTCTCGAAGCATAAGGCACTTTCCTAGCTGCTGCTTCTCCCTACCGGTATGGAAGGGTACTACATGATTACTCTTCCAGGCGATCGACCGCACAGGCATTATTATTGTATAATTTCCCACGGCACACCTGACAATATCTCGAGGCACACCAGTGTGCCGCAGCACAGGGTTTGAAAAACACTGCTTTCTTCTTTGTTTTTTACATTATGCACAACTCTAATTTATCATGCAATAATCGAATTTTAACATGTATTTGTTTTATATTTTGATGCATTTTTATGCTTTTAAAAAAAAATATGCCTGAATTTTGGGGGGACTTGGAACAGATTAGGACATTTACATGGAAAATGCATCTCTATTTACAAAATTTTCTAGTTAGGAAATTTCTTCCAGAACCAATTAATTTTGTGAGTAGAGGTACCACTGTACAACATTTTAAAAAATCCCGAAATCAAAGCCTGATGCTACTTACTCTACAAATACATTCTACTAGTATATTTTCCGATACGCCGGAGCGCTCTTAACAGGAAGACGTAGCCCAGATTTTTCTTCTTTTTTTTTTTAAATCCCCAAATTATTGGGTAAATGGGGAAAAACTGCCAAATAAGCCTTTTCTGACCCCAAAACGATTTGCCCCTACTTTTCAACATTTTTCAAAAGAGCATTGGGGAAATGCATGACTTAAAAGTCGACAAATCCGGAAAAAGAGGGCTGTTACATTTCTGGTGATCAAATACAAAACAATCACTCATTTGTTTCAAGAGGCAGAATTAGAGGTCAAATTGGCTATTCATATCAACAATGCTCAAGTGCATCAACAAGGCAGTGTGACTGTACTAGATGAGGATTATAGACCCTCAGTAAATTACAGTATTAATGGTGATCTGATTACACACTTTGATTACACATTATCAAAGAAATCTAAATCAAATATAAGTGAATCTGATCTTTCACACCCCAAGAACTAGTGAAAAACAGGAATGAATTAATTAAACAGTCTTTAACCTCTTGATGCCAGAATTTACACACAATTACACTAATAAATGTGTTTGTGCCTTCAAGTAGATGCTTAATTAATGGGCAATAATGCTCATAATAAAGAGATTTATAATTTGGTTTATTGAAGGCATCAAACAATGTTTGTGTAACACAACAAGCAAACACAATTCTCTTTTGGAGTCTCATTTATGCTGAGGCTGTCTCAGATGCTGATTGCATTGGTTTCTAGGAGAGTATTTTCCCATTCTGGAACCGCTTTGTCAGAGTCATCAGTAGCTTCCCGACGACAGTTGGTCTCATTCTCTTTTGTTTCGCAACATTTTAGTATAGTAGAGTCAATTGACAGACTTGAATGAGGGTATTTGAATATATCGTATACAGAGACTGCTATAAATTGAGGACTACGTATAGCATTCAACAGGATGGCTAATTTCAGGTGTAGCTTTAGTGTAGTAGCGATTTCGCCACAAACTAAAAAAATCACTAATTTCCAAAACATCTTTCAAAAGTAATCTTAAACAATATTGAGCTGTAGTAGTAAATAACCAATGTGTGGTTTTATTTCCAAAAGATTTATCCCAGCTCGGACACATCCACACAGCCCCAGGTGACTTATCTCCTCACATGATTATGATGCACAAACCCCTCCACCATGAGAAGGTGACGGCTCATGGATGGGGGTTCATCACCGTGATCAATAGAATTATTAGCCTCAGTATTAAATCCTTGCCTTTTGCAGATGATGTGTTTCTGCTGGCTTCATCTAGCACGGATCGCCAACTATCACTGGAACAGTCACCAGCTGACTGTGAGGCCTTTGGGATGAAAATGAATACCTCCAAATCTAACCCCATGGTCCTCAGTCCGAAACACATGAAGTGCTCTCTCCAGGTCGGGTATGAAATTCCCATGCACACAGTTAGACTGCGCTTTGTGCTAGACTTACGCTGGGCACGATAATAGGGCCCCTGGAGTTCATATAATAAACTCTGTTCATAGGGATCAGAGATGGGCACGGCTCCAGGACTTCTCCCCCCCCCGCCCCCCTTAACTACAATGGTGCCTGACCGATCCGTAGATGGGCTGAGAATATAGTTTATACAATGTAAAATAAAATGCTAGAGTGTCTTAACTGGGGCTGCACAGATTTTTAAACCCCGCTGTCCCATCGTCCTTGGTTAGGAACGAAAACCTGGATATTTGGCAATAACCCCAGACCCTTCTCTTATTGTTTTTTTCATAATTACCAGGATTAATAAAGTATGTATTGAGATCTCTCTCTCTTCCTCTCTCTCTCTCTCTCTCTCTCTCTCTCTCTCTGTATATATATATATATATATATTATCTGATCCGCTTATCCTCATGGGTGTGCTGGAGCCAATCCCAGAATCAGTTCAGGGAGGAGGCAGGGTACACTCTGAACTAAGTGAAAGGACCATGATAATATGATAATACCAAATACAATTTCATTGACAGCATACTTTATCACACTCATCTTTGGAGATTTTCAGAATGGGCACACCGCATTAGCCCCCCCCCATCTGACACCATTGTGTCAGTTTTTTTTGGCAAGCAGCCTTATCAAATGTATACACTATACAGCATACACATAGACACACCATCTTAGAGAAAATTACGCATTGTTTGCAACACATTATATTTAGGAGTAATAATCTTGTAATAATTTTCACAAGGTAGTTGGAAAAGCTAAGAGGGTTGAATCATACCATTGGGCGATTGGCAAGAAGGTAAAATTGCGTGGTGTCGTAAATTTTTCATGAGAAATGTCACATTTCAGCAAGACGTGTCATATATTTTGAGGCTTACAGTCCCCTAGTATGATTTTTGTTGTTGTTTGTGTGTTTATTTTACAAATAACAGGAACTGACACTTTGCGAAAACAAGTTTACAATCATGAGTAAATGGGTGTGGTATTAATAAATCTGCCTACAGCAGCTGATTAGTTAGTGAAATGCTCAACGCTTTTGTTAGAAAACAATATGGTGTGATAGATAATACAAGAGCCACCTGTCATATACACTGCGTTGTCAGTATCTGTGACTTGAAGATAGCCTGTACACTAAATAATAACCCCCTGAGTTGTTATGTTAGAATAGACGGGAACTAGTTTTAATTTACATGCAGTATCTGTGTCATCATGCTTCCCACTTTGGGATAATTTGTCAAATTTATCCTGAAAAGCTTTATCAATAAAGAAAGTGAAATTTTTTTCACCCGAGGAAAGGACTTGAATGTCATTTGAGCTCCCGTTCACTGCATTCAGGTTAATAACATAATGTGCCCATTGTCTGCAATTTGACTTTTGATAGATGTGGATATCCACATGCATTTGAAAAGAGTATTCCAGGCTGGAAATGACAAGTAAATTCAGAGAAGTCACAGAAACTGACACATAGCACTTTTCACTTCTACTTGAAATATATTTGAGGGAATCTTGAGTATTTGGCGCTATTTATATGTAGATAAGCGTGTCCAATGTGCAACTCAATAGTTATCAGTTGAATGCCACATTTTATTCTCCTGAGAACAAAGATCAAATTCCAAGGTCGGAAATATTTTTGGAGGTAATGGTGGCCGGCTGGTTAGCACGTCCGCTTCACGGTGCAGACGTGCAGGGTTCAATTCCGGCTCTGGCCTTCCCGTGTGGAGTTTGCATGTGGTGCCTGTGCATTTGTGGGTTTTCTCTGGATACTACTGTTTCCTCCCACATTCCAAAAACATGCCGGGCAGGTTAATTGAACACTCTAAATTGTCTGAAAGTGTGTGAGTGTGAATGGTTGTTTGTCTAGTGTTGTACTGTATTTACCGACCAGTTCAGGCCAATGACACACCGTTTGCCCAAAGTCTGCTACTATAGGCTGCGGCACATCTGCAACCCAAGTGGGGATAAGTGAGACAAAGAACAGGTGGATGAATATTTTGACCACCATTTAAGGTGGCAAAATGCAAATCACAATGTGTAGCAGAAAAGTAACACATTGTGAAACATGCCGGTGGCGACATCATGCTGTGAGATTGCTTTTCGACAACATGGATAGGGAAGCTGATCAGAGTTGATGGGAAGATGAATGGAGCTTAATACAGGGCAATCATCGAAGACAACCTATTGGAAGCTGCAAAAGACTTGATACTGGCAAGGATATCCATCTTCTCAAAAGACATGAACCTAAAATTATTTTGTCATTTTTTTGGTAACTTTTCTTTTGATGGCGGCGCGGACACCCGCAGCGGCTCCTCTTGTTTTATGTTGAGAGGGAAGAAATTTCATCTGTGCTGTACATACAGCACATTTGACAATAAAGTTGTATTCAATTCAATTCAAAACAGAAAGCCTGAGCTACAGTGGAATGGATTAGAGCAGGGGTCTCAAACTCAAATTGTGTGTGTGTGTGTGTGGGGGGGGGGGCGTTGGTGAAACAGTCTGGCTGTGTCTTGGCTGCATCAAGTAATCCACAAAAAAGGGGTTCAAATTAAAAAAAGTACAACTAATCAAATCTCAATCATTGTTTCTAACAGTTCAGAACATGAAGAGCTCTTCAGAATCTGAACAAGATTGATGACCCACTCCCCTCTTTCATCTCCCTGGTACATACTCCTCAACATGTCGAGATGAGTAATGATTTCTTGAGCATTGTAACTTTCTCTGTGCATTCAAAACATGCCAGGGTGCTTCTGTGGTCAACAAAAAAACATTCCGTCTCCTGTTTTTCTTCAAACCGTCCATTCTCGTCGCCAACCTTCCTAATCAGGTTTTTAAAAAGATATGGCTGCGATCTGGTGACTGGCCTTCTCCTTTCACTACTTCAATTACCTTTCGCTAAAATTTGTCATGAGCTTGAGCTATGGTAGCCCATACGTAATTAAAAAATTCCCAACACACTGAAATGGCAAATAAGTTGTGTAAGGGACATTTCCCCTAAAACCAGTAGACATTTCAATGGCTTTATCCCTTCAGCTCCCCAAACGATTGATTCAACATTCCATAGAGACATTTTGCCAATTTTTGCCAATATTCACTAACGACGTAAGACCTTGACATACGTATATGCATAACTGTTGCTGATCACTATTCCACATGACTGGATGCTTTAAAGTACTCAGTGCATTGTTAACACAGTCATTGTCATATCATCACAAGTGCACTACCGGCCACTTTAAATTGTGTGACCATTCTCTGCATCATCTGCACACCTGTCACTGTATCATAATTAGTGCACTACTGGTCACTTTTTTTGGGACGTTGTAAGTTGAATGGCCAGTTATGACATTTTCTCATGTTATATATCTGAGACCTACTGTTGCAGGTTCTAGACAGTTAAGGGACTATTGTAGTTGTTCACTCCTTTCCTATTCATTTACAGTTTTCTATTTTTTTCCCTTTTGGCTGGGTTCCCATTTGGAGTGCTTGACAGTTGTAACTGCTGCACGTGGTGCCAGAATAACTTCTATCCTCTCAGTAAGTGAAAGCCCATGCTCTCAAAATTGCAGCCAAAAACTATAACAATTTTATTCTTCATTACTATTACACAATTATACTGCTGCTCAGAATAATACTGTTGATCAACATATTGTTATTGCTACTTATAGTAATGTTATAAAAATTAAAGTGAATTTAATCATTTGCGACATAACTATTGTGTGATTCTTTTCAGTTGAAGTATACTATATGATCATGAAGAAATATATATTTCTTTTGATCTGAGCTTGTCCCATGTACCTTGTGTGTTTCTGCTTTGCAAAGATCCCGCTGCCTATCCAAGATGCCACGCCTTCAGAGATGTCCATTCTTTTCATTGTCATGGTTTCCAGTGGAAATATATGTAATCTCGGTCACCAAAATCAGCGTTGAACAATTTAACACTCATTTCACATGGTAAAAATCTCATGCCTCAGAACCAAACAAAATATTCTAATAATGTATATATTATAATAAGACATATATCTCCTATATTTATATCTTCTAATAATGTATATTATATCAGCACGTACTGACAAAACTCCCCCAAAAAGCTCTGTGTGAAATCTGGACCTATTTAATCAAATACGAAGCTGATATACTGCCATTAAGCCATGACTTTTTTTTTTGTATGAATGTCAACCAGTGGATACCCATCCATCCATCCATTTTCTGATCTGCTTTATCCTCACAAGGGTCGCGGGGCATGCTGGAGCCAGTCCCAGCTGTCTTCGGGCAGTAGGCGGGGTACACCCTGAACTGGTTTCCAGCCAATCGTAGGGCGCACATAGACAGACACACAACCATTCACGCTCACACTCATACCTAGAGACAATTTAGAGTGTTCCATTAACCTGCCACGCATGTTATTAGAATGCAGGAGGAAACCGGAGTAGTCGGGAAAAAAAAAAACATGCAGGCACGGGGAGAACATCAAACTCCACACAGGAAGGCCGGAATCGGACCCTGCACCTCTGCACTGCGAGGCTGTGTGGATACTGTACACAGGTTTATTTAATTTTCTGAAGAAGAGCCTTGAATTCTTCTGCCTTTCATTTTACATCGCTGCCATGGATGGATGAACAAAGATAGAGAATTAGCACTTGTGCTAAAACACTGAAGCAATGCACCTGGTTTGACCAAGGTTTTTGAGATGACCACACCAAATACAGTAACTGAACAAATGCATGAAATCTATTTGTAAATAATTTTTGCACAAATTAAGTTAGATTTCTTGCAGCACCCCTGATGTTCTCGAACGGCACACTTTGGTTCCACCTACCCTGGTTGGGAATCACAAACCTAAATTATGGAAAGTTTATATCAGCATTACAGGGTATTGTGATGCATTGCTAAAAAGGAAGGAACCTCATGACTGATACCTCTCTCCATTTCTCTGAAACCTCTGCTTCCATTTTAAAACTAGGGAGCAGTTGTTATTGCATTCTCTGTTTGTGAATACCTTAACTGCTAGTTCTGGGTAATGTCTGTTGCAGCTGATTGTCCGTCACTCATTAGTATTATCACTGTGATAGTGCTTGTGACAGAGGTGCCAGGATCACTGCTCTGGGAAAGCCCATTGGCAGATGACCAATGCTGTTGTATTCAATATTTTACATTGACAAATAGTTGCACTGGAAAGTTTCCATACACTCTTCATGGGCATGGATTTATCTACATCTTGTACACGTGTATGCACACACACACACACACACGCAAGAGAAAAAAAAATGTCTACACACCCCCTGTTCAAACACGTTTTTTGTGATATGAATAAATCACACCAAGATAAATAGGGTAAGGTTTTAAGGTTTTCTACAATTAATGTGACCCATAACCTGCACTACTTGAGTGTTTTTTTTTTAATTCGGAAGAGAATCAAATATAAACAAGGGAAATAATGTCATTGCACAAGTGTGCACACATTTTTGTAAATGGAGCAGAGCTGCATACTCTTGTTAAATGAGAGTCAGGATATGTCTGCTACCATTTCCAGTGCCGCTCAAGAACCCCAAATAAAGCTCAAATGTTCTTATCAGTGTATGGCATTTTTGTTGTCACATCTTACTCCACAAGCCATGGTCCCCAGAGACCATCCACAGCATTAGAGGGATGTCACTGTGTGAATGTGAGTATGAATGCTTATTTTTCTGTGTCTGCCAATATGTACCCTGCAGATGGCTGGATAGATGGGATTCCTCAAAAATGTCTTACTGTCTTCTAAATGTGCATCTGATATAATAACTAATAAACTGGACATCGGTTGTCGAGTAGAAATCCTCTCTACATCCGTCTTCCTAAAAATGGCTGATAGGGACCGAATTAAAACTTAAATCTATTCAAATTATGTGTTTTCGACTGATGTCCCGTGGGACCCCACTTTTATATTTTTAAGAATAATAAATCAGAGCCGTCACCATCTCATGGTGGAGGGGTCTGTGTGCCCCAATGAGCTAAGTTGTCTGAGGCTATATGCTCCTGGTGCAGGGTTACGGCTCGCAACGTTTTGCATTCCCTCCCACTGATTGCGAGATAACGCAAAGGGAACGCTTTTTTAAATGTGCCTTTATGTACTTCTGGGTCAACTTCCGGCTAAATGAAACCAACATAGATGGAGTGTTTTGACTCCTGGGTGAGTTTAATTGAATTTTACTTTGAAATTAGCTTCAAATACAAAGAAATAAAATCTGCTCTTGATCTTAAGCACGGTTTCCAAATTAAGCGAAAGACAACTGAAGCATACTGTCATCTCTCAGGCTGCGTTCCCTTGCAAAAAAACAAAAAAAAACATTACCTGGTAAAATTTACAAGGGAACACAAAACTTTGAGAGGGATCGCAGTTTTTTTTTCCTTTTATGTCACCTTCGAGGTTCTGTCATGTCGCCTGGTTGGCCTTGGAAGGCTGTGGGATTCACCTAGGAGACCTACACAAAATGGCTGGGGAGAGGGAAGTCTGGGCTTACTTGCTAAAGCTGCTGCCTTTGTGACCTGACCCGACAATAAGCGGAAGATGGATGGATGGATGGATGGATGGATGGATGGATGGATGGATGGATGGATGGATGGATGGATAGATTAATCAGAGGGATGATGTGAAATCATTTGACAAATATTCAAGGACAGACCCACAAAATACATTAATTAAGAGCTTTCCTCCTCCAAAACAAAACATGTTTTGTAAGTTTAGTGGTTCAATTATAATTTATTGGAATTTGAAATACTGTATGTTACTTGAAGATTATGGAGAGGGTGAGATGGTGGTTTGGTGGCAGCTCAAACCTCTTTGGGAAAAAGCAGATGACTTTTCCCCTACTCTATAAGAGAATAATTCTTAAGCACATTAGGGATGATCACACCACTAGCATGATGTTTCCCCCCCTCCCAATTCACCCGACATTTACACAACCAACTGCCCAGGACAAAGCGAACAGTGGACCTCTAACATGTCCTCGAGTGGAAAGGGCTTCGCCTCTTTATATCAAACAGCCACACCGCTCTTTGCCAAGACACAGTGGGACCTGGCCTCTTTTTACCTCTGTAGGGAAAAACCTGAGCATGAACAACAGAAAGTGGCCTTTGAATATAGTTCTGAAAGAGGGCAGCTGTAGTCTGAATAGGAGTATGTGTTTTTGTGTTTTAAATGAGCATTGTCTGCCAAACAGTGTAGGCCACATTTTGGTGGGGGAAATATTTTACAACTATATTTGTCTTTTGCACTACAATATATTGTTTGCACATTTCCAAATTGATGTAGACTATGTGATCAGAATCACTACAGTGGGGGCAAAAGCGTCCATGCACAGAGGCTGCGTTGTAACAAAAGCAGTGCATACATAATAATTTTAAACATCACTTCAATATCTTAATATGAAGGAACCATTTCAGAACTCATGTATTTCCCTACACACAGTAAGCCCTTAATAAATGTATATTCAAATAAAAGTGATAGATAAATAAATGAATATTTGGATGGATAAATATAAATAAACAGAAATAAATGTGACAAAATGATGATGTGATTCATCAAATGTGTTGCCGTTCTCGTCTTTTTGGCAGTGGTTAAAAAATGTCCCCTCCTGGTGAAAAGAAGTGCAGAATGTGATTTTCTTTGACATCCTGTCTTCACATTGTCCTTCATTGTGTCCCTGAAAACATAATGAGATTTTCAAGTGTACTGCCACCTGGTATATTCATGTTATTTTCTGTTCTCCAAGCCCTCTTCATAGCGTGTTGACTGCGAAAGTATGGGTAAAAGGAGTGGTTTGGCTGTGCCTGGTTAAAACTCCACTTGGCAACCTTTTAGACAGAAAAAAAAAAGAATGTAGACGAAAGGAACAAAAACGGCTGATGCACCACTAATTGCAATAGTACAAGCTCGCACAAATGATTTAAAATTCACATGTAGATATAGTCCAGGGAAATCGTCTCCTAACAAAAAGCAGTTTGCTCTTGGTCCCTTGCTTTACAATATGTGTATTCTCAACCAGTGGGTCCTCTTAAATTATGACAGCTTCATCATCACATTCCGTAATACAGTACGTGCCCAGGTAATAATCAGCTACTGAGATTGCAACTGCAAATTTGAAGTCCAAAAGAAAATACATCACAGAAAAACACAAGCAATTGATATGGTATCTGCTTAAAGCTGTTTGTTTGGCCTACTCATAAACAACTTAAGAGAAATTATCGTAAATAAAAATAAGACATAATACAGAGAATCCTCGCCACATCTCCAATTATCTTTTCACACCAAATGCATGTCTGCTGTCCTGAAGATTTTCTAAGACTTATTGACTCCTTTAATTTGTGTGTGTGACTGGCCCAATACATGAGCAAAGTCATAGTTGAGACGTTATTTTAGCTTATGTCAAAGTTGAAAGTCATGGACAATGTGTTTTCCAATCTTATGGCTCTCCTCTTTGACGTCATCTTTTCCGGTGCTGTAATTAAATCTGCCGCTCCTGAGGGGAGCTGTTGGATTTTTAAGGTTAGACAGTTTTATTTATATCGCACATTTCATACATATAGCAACTCAACGTGCTTCACACGAGCAAAAAGACACACCACCGAAAAGCATTTTACAACATTCAGAAGCAAAGCAGTAAAAACAAAGTAGCTTTCCAAAATGACGAAGAGAAATGACTAATACAATGTACATTGACAACATTGAAACACAATATCAGAAAACAGTGGCGGGCCGTGCATTTCAACCTTAGGCCTTCAGTGACGTCACATACATGAACACATTACTGTATAGGCTCGTCAAGCAGCACTTAATTTCAGGAGCATTTAAAACCATCAAGTATGCATTCACAATTAAGAGCAGGAAACTAAATTTACAGATAGTCAAAAATAAAAAGATGATTTAAAAATACGAAATAAAATGCCACCCAAATTACGCTGTGTGATCTTAAACAAGTCTGTCCAATAAATTGCGCAATGTCGCAGTTTCATGTAAGACACCAACCAAACAATAACAAAACAAACTATTCTTTGAAAATAAACATATCATTTGCATTTTGAAAATCGGCGATACAACAGCAAGTAACTGAAAATGTTGAGCAGCTGAGATTGAACGAACTTTCGTGCACGAATGTTTAGGCCAGCAGAGAAGGCCTTGCTGGCCCTGAGGGTCCGCCACTGTCAGAAAACTATAAAATCATTTAAAACTTAACTCAACTGTATTTATAGAGCACTTTAAAACAACCAGCGCTGTGTACAAAGTGCTGCACATGGAGGAGAGATTATATATATACACAACAACAAACAATGAAATAATAAATTAGTAACAAAGACAGTAGAAAGCACAAAAACAATGAAACTAAAAATCAAGTCTCATGCTGAGCCAAAAGCGAAAGAATAAAAGAGTTTTTAGACAAATTTTAAAGATGGCCAGTGAAGGGGATTGCCAAATGTTCAGTGGGAGGTCATTCCAAAGTGAGGGAACAGCAACGGAAAGGCCTCGATCCCCTCTGAGCCTCTGCTTAGTTCTTGGTACCTCTAATAATGTCTGGTGCGCAGACCTGAGACACCGGGGAGGTGTGTAGGGGCAGAGGAGCTCAGAGAGGTAAGGTGGAGTGAGGCTATTTAAAGATTTGAAAACAAATAAAAGTCAAATTCAAATTCAAATAATGGGATCTGAAGAACAATAAAATGTGGCAGTAGCCAGTGAAGGGATGCCAGAGTCGGACTTATGTGCTCCCTCTTACGAGTACCAGTCAAGACGCGAGCAGCAGTATTCTGGACCAACTGAAAACATTTAAACACACTAAAAGAAAAGAAATTATTTCTCTAATTATTAGAAAATCTTAATTAAAGTTAAGACAAAAAGATCAAGGCTTTTATTCTGGACCTTCACACTTCTGGTTTCTGAGGCTTTCGATGATCTCTGTGGTCCTTCTTCAAACACAGAGGAATTCAGCTCTCGGTTCCACTTATGTTGCTGTGCCACACTAGATTTGGTGGCTCCATTAAAAACAGGGTGGTCAAAAATCAGACCTGAGCTTTTGTTTCATGACAGAACTCACACAGCTTAACAGGATTGTCACAAACCTGAACGGAGGTGGAAGACAAGCTCCAGATTTCTTATCAAACATTCAAATACTGCTGGCGCGGCAACCAGATCACTGTTAAAGAGGCAAAAAGCAAACATTTGTCAACTCTTATTCACACTAACCATCCCAAATCATGTGTACTATTCAAAGTTATTGACTGTTTTTTGATTAATTTGCAACAGCACATGGGTATCATTGGCAGCTGTCATATTTTGCAAGGTGATACTTGGAGGACCCCAAAAAGCAGGGAGGAGCAGGGTGGCTGACCAAAATGTATTTAACAAAAATGCAAAACATGACATGTGCACACAGCAACAATGACCTGACACTGAGTGGTCGGGCATCAAGTCTTTCAAAGTGGCAACTAATGACACAATGACCAACAGGTGTGCAGCTGCAGGTGGAGCCCTACAGTGCCACCTGTTGGTCACAAACAGATCCATGACAGTAGCTCTCTAGAGTTGTTTAAATACTATTTGGTAGACAGGAGTTTTTGTTTTAGCCTTGATTGCCCTGGTGTTCCACAGGGTTAATGAATTACGTTTTCATTGTATTTGCTGCCCTAGGGTTCCATCTTAAGGGGTGATCTCCTAGCTTCGTTGTGGGAGCGTGCTATATACGAGGCCGATGGCGCGCGATGTTATGATGCATCACGTACCGCCCTATGTCATCACGTAATTACCGGGAAGTCCCGTGTTAGGCTTTCACACTGCAAGCGGAGGCGATCCGAGGCGATCACAACCCTCCTCCGTTGGCGTGCTGGTGGACACGGATCGACACTCCTTTCCCACTGCGCAAAAAAGCGTGTTTACCCGTGATTTTGCGGCAGTGGGAAAGGAGTATTAGGTTCAATGATGATGAAAAGAATATTATTTTTATATCGTTTTGATATAACATTGTTGTATTATTTTTGAGAATCCCTTTTTGACAAGGTTTGGCAACGAACCAAGTGATGTGAAAAGATGGACCGATGAAGCAAAGCTCGCATTACAAGAATGCTTGGACTGCACTGACTGGGACATCTTTGAAACTTCAACGGGCACACTGGATGAATACACATACACTGTAACATTATACATCAGTTTCTGTGAAGATGTGTGTACTAACAAAGTCCTTCCGCTCCTTCAACAATAACAAGCCATAGTTCACTGCCAAATTCAGGCAACTTAGAAATGAGAAAGAGGCCACCTTTAGAAGTGGAGACAGGGCAATGTACAAACATGCCCGAAACCAATTGACAAAGGAAATTAACATTGCAAAGAGAAGCTATGCAGAGAGGCTGAAAAAAACAGTTTTCTGCTAATGACTCTGCATCTGTGTGGGATGGCCTGAAAGCAGTTACAAACGATAGAGCTGCTAAGAGTACACAGCAGTCATCGAATTAATCCTGTGTTTTCCATCACAGCTTGGTTTGGGGCAGCACAAAAAAGGACAAAATCCGACTACAACGGACAGTTAGGACTGCGGAACAAATAATTGGCACCGCCCTAACGACTCTTGAGGACTTGCACACCGCAAGAACCAAGACAAGGGCACGGAAAATCCTGCTGGAAACCCCACACCCTGCCCGCTTCCTTTTCCAGCTACTCCTCTCAGGCAAGCGCTACCGATCCATGTGCCCCAAATCCAGCAGACATTAAAACAGCTTCTTCCCTTTAGCCATAACTCCCTAAAGAGTAACCCAAATCTATCGTGGCTCCTTGAAATTTTGCATACCCCTGTGGAACAGCATTACCGCAATAATCATCGTAGCTCCAGCTCTGTACAACTCTGTACATACTTGAACAATTGTCACTGATCTATATTCCACAGCACCTGACACTTTAATGCGTTCAAGGACTTTCTGTACAATTGCACACTTAAAAGTTGTTCTAAAAATACTGCTACTGGTCACTTAAAATGGTGCGACGATTATCTGCCCCAACTGCACAACGGTCATAGTATTGTATTCTACCACTGTTCACTTTAGCTCTGCTTGATACTTTGCACATTGTCTCACAGCTGTCATTGGGTGGTACTACTGCACAATGATACCGTGACATTACGGAAGTATTTCGATACTGATTGGTCATGTCCTTGTTTATTGTAGTTACTTGTTATTGATAGTACTAGTGTAGCTTGTACTGCGGGAGACAAATTCCTTGTATGTTCTACATATTTGACCAATAAAGATGATTCTGACGGACTACCTGGTTTCGATGGATGTGTTATGTGAAAAATCATGGAGGGACGGGTCCAGGATCCAGGAGCGGGGGAACCAACTGACACCGTTCCGGACCATAGCCTTTCCAGTCAACCAAATACCCCACGCCCCTGCCTCGGTGCCTTGAGTCCAGAATCTTTTTAACATTGTACAAAGGATCTCCATCCACATTGCAAGGGTAGGCGGGGGAGCCAAAGGGCTGTACTCCACAGGCTATGAGCAGCAACACGTAGACGACAGGATGGACCTTGAGGGTTGGCAACAGGCAGAGCTTCATGGCCACCAGGGT
Source organism: Hippocampus comes (assembly GCF_001891065.2). Classification (NCBI taxonomy): domain Eukaryota; kingdom Metazoa; phylum Chordata; class Actinopteri; order Syngnathiformes; family Syngnathidae; genus Hippocampus; species Hippocampus comes. Next base: position 3,066,174 of record NW_017842057.1, on the reverse strand, counting down.
CACAACCGCCTCCACGTCAAACGGTCCAATGTATTTTGGTCCAAAGTTGCGTGAATTTCTCTTTTCATCCTTGTTAAAAAAAAAAAAAATATGTTGTCTCCTGAGATTTTGTTTACTGCACTTCATACCGCCTGCTCGGTGCAAAAAAAAAAAACCCTACACCATAGAGCTAATACTCCCTGCGCACTCTCTGACAATGGGGGCAACACTGCTAACTGCTGTAGTAGATATGCAATTACATTATTTTCTTCAGGAAAAAAATACATGTTCCTTAGAGTTACAACGGTCTGCACCCCGCTGTTTGAGAAGGACTGGTTTAGTCAGCCGTTGGCTTGGAGGAAAATGTCTGCCACAAAAATGTAGTGTCTGGATGGCAAATTTCAGTTCTCGAGTCTGATGATCTATGTTCAAGCGATGGGTTACTGTTATGTGAAAAGTACACAGGAAAAAAATGCTTTGTTTCCACCGAATTTACTTAATTCGGATGTGCATGATTAAAATGTGTTAAAATAACACATTTGACTTTGAAGTTACGTACTTTTTTTTCACTGTAACCTGAATAACGTCCTGAGCTCTACCCATTAGCCTTGATAATATTTATTGAGAGCACTGGCAAGTCGAAGTTGGCTTAATTGTTATTCCTCACAAAATAGAGCTCCATTATTTCCACCCACTGACGAACTGTAAGTTTGACACTAAAACCACTTTTTCAAAACAGGTGACTCTTTCACATTCAAATACATGACAATCTTAACATCAGGTAAATTAATATCAGTTACAGGCACTGTTTACAGCATCTGTCACCATGGACTCATTGAGCTTCCTGTCTACTTTCAAATGGGCTCCATTCGACTGGATAATCTTATCAGCTGACTCTGTGACAAGGGAACTCAGCTCAACATTACATGAAGACTGAACACTTTGTTGGTTACATAGGGACCATTGTACAAGAATAGATCTAAATCCCAGGGTGCCTGATTCACCAACTAGAGAAAACTCCTTGCTGGTTCTCCTAAGCCACATCGTGAGCAAGAATGTGTGAATAGAAAATAAAAATTGCAAAATGTAAAATTAAAAGTTGAAACATAAACATCCCACCTATGTGCATAAACAACAACAAACGCAGTGTGGGACGCACTTGCAACGTCCTTGCTGGCGGTCCTGAAAGTCAGAAACAAGAAGATCAGCGTGAGCAATATCCATCAACAAAAAACGCTTCCAAAATGCCACTTAGTGAATATAACAAAGCTCAAAATTATGCAATATCTTTAACAATGTATTGAGCAACAAAGATGAACCCATCTTCTGGAACAATGAGTTATATTACTATAACCTGCGATTGGCTGCCAACCAGTTCAGGGTGTCCCCCGCCTACTGCCTGAAGACAGCTGGGATAGGCTCCAGCACCCCCGCAATCCTTGTGCGGATAAAGCGGATCGGAAAATGGATGGATAGATTATTATTATTATTATCATATTTATTTATTTTTATTATTATGATTTTTTTTTACAATTATTTAGTACTAGTTGTAGTAGTTGTTGTATTACTTTGTTGTTGTTTGTTTTCTTGTTGTAATTTCGTTGTTTTTTTTGTAAAGTGGCAATGACACATCCAATGTCCATTGTCTCACTCACTGCCATATGAGGAACATTATTCTGATGGGACCATCCCGGGGGTCTTGAAAATCAAACTGAAAACACTGTCTCTTTCATTTGTCTCCTCTTAACAGCCCAAAAGCTCCCTGTTATAATTCATTGAATAAATTTGTTTAGCCCGCAGAATTTCCCAGCCCCCTTCCTCCGCTGCTCTTTTTCATCAAGCTAATGGATGCAACAGATATTATATTGATTTCTACCCTGTGATGCTTTTCACAATGACAAGCCTTCCAAACATAGCACTTTCTCTATTTTTTTTTCTTTTAGTTTACTTTCCTCTCTGCCTGTCTAACTTTTGATGTCTGAATAAGCAGGCAGAGAAAAAGCGCAAACATTTATCATGGTTGCATTTTTCTGCTCAACTTCACCCCCAGCGTGACTGATGTGTAAGCCCTCAGAAGCTGAGCTCTTGACCTATGAAGAGAAGGCTTTCACTCTTTCCCTTCTAATCTGGAGAGTTGGACGCAAGATGCGGAAAAGGTGGCAGGCCAATTCAGAACTGTTGTAACAAATCGTAAGGCACCCAGCCATGTGTCACAAGAAACAGATGGGTAATAACAATTCACTTACCCCCAATGTAAGAATCAATTTTCCCACAATGCACCTGTCATAGAGCCCTTGGTGAGCCAAACCCTTATCTTCCTGCTGTCTGACACCATAATTGCATGTTAACATTTTTCAGGATGCCAGAAAATTGTGCGAAAATCGTGTGGCTTTTTTTTTATTTATTTTTTTTACTAAAATCTACTGAAAGGATAAGAAGATAAGAAGATAAAAGTTCATTCACACAAAACACTGAGGGCAGAACCAACAAAACCATAATTTTTTTTTAATTGAATGAAACAAAGTCATATAAACCTTCAAATATATTAGAGTACTTTGAATTCATTTTAAAGACACATCCCCCTAAGTACACTTGTTTTGAGACCACCAATATGTTACCATTTATATGAAGCAGAAATATGCAACTGTGGTCTATGACAATATTAAAATGTGTTCTTGAAAGTTAAGCTCATAGAAATTCGTCCATCCATCATCTGAGTGGCTTTACAATTTTATAATTGCCATATACATTGAAAAAAAAAACAATGAAAACGGTTGAAGCATTATAGTATAAAGCAGTACAAACAGCACAAACTACATTACATATCAACCAAAACCCGCTGTTTTCACATTCTGTAATTACTTTGGGTATTCACACGTAAGTCAGCAGTTGGCTATCTTTATATAAAAATGTCCGAGATACAATATTTCCCTCACAATCAGCTTTGTAGTCACATGCTTACATGCTGTGTGACTTTAATGATGGACATGATACATCATGTCTAAGTTACTCTTTCTGAGTTACTTTCCTGAAAGACTCATTCTTGACCTCTATTATCATTTAACTGAGATCAAAGAGCAACATTACTACCATTTTTCCCCTTTAAGTGACATAAATGTTGACCTGGGAGAATCCTTGCTAACATTGCCAGAAATCATCAGGGTAGTAATGTTCAATTATGTCCACTATTTGTTATATTCCACTGGGCCAAATTACAGTGGAAGGTTAAGGCAAGACAGAGGGCATTGCCATCACTTTGGTATCACCAACCTGAAAGGGAATGACCTCTCCATCAGATTATTGCAAAGAAACAGGTTTAGCATCATATTTCATCCCAGCAGGGAATATTTCATCCTGAAAGAGCTTTTACAGTTTTGAATAGCCTTTCCAACAGATTGTTGCTTTACCATAATATGAATACACCATCTCGAAAAAGGCCTTTTCAAATTAACATTATTGACTGATGTGTAATCAAAATCTTGTGTAATGGTTAATGGAAGGTTAATGTTAAAGTCACGAAAGAAGGCGTGGGGCTTAAAACACATTTATTGATTCTGTAGCTCAGCAGTTACTTTTAGACATGATAAGCGATAAATGCTTTTCTGCACATTTCCACCTATATTTCATTTTAGTACTCTACTCACATATGTTCACGCACAATTTTTGTATTAATGTGTCATCGGGCCCGTAGGGCTTCTTCGGCACTCTCTTGTGGACAACAGATATAGCAGTGCTTTTTTTCTTTTTTCTTCCCTCCACATTGAAGTCAGTTCCAATTCTGCCCTGGCCTGCTCGGGATGTGGTCACCGCGAAGGCCTAGCCTCTTTTTTCCTGGGGCACTTGGCCCGCAAACTCAGCAAAGTGCACCACTGGCGTTCACGATCATTACAGAGACCTGGGGCGAATCAAACTGCGAATGGAAGGGCCATTTTGTTGTCATTGGAGCAATGGATCAGAATTAGAATCAGCTTCATTGGTCAAGAATGTAAAAACATACAAAGAATTTGTCTCTGGTAGTAAGCGCAACTCGAGTGTTAATGCAACAAGCAACCATAGCAAAAAGAACATTGAGAATGTGTAACACATGTTCGTGCCGTTGTACCGAACAATGACGGCTATGAAAACGATGCTGATAATGATGCCAAGTGGCAAAATGAAGTGACTAGTAGTCCAGTAATTATGATACAATTAAAATTGACCAGATGATGCAGGTATCACACAATTTAAAATGAACAGTTGTTTAGCAATTATGATATATTGATGATTGCGCAAATGATGCAGAATTCTTAAACTCTTTGCATGAAGCCACTCTGAAATGATGAGTCAGCAGTTAAGAGTGTGAATGGCAGGAGAGAATAAGTTAATGGGCTGGCTGCTAGTTCGATTGCATCTACCTAAAGGAAAGAACTGGAAGAGGATCTGGAGAGTCCAAGAAAAGATTTGCCTGTTCTTGTCTTAGTTTTTGTAAGTGTGCACGTCCTCAAAAGTGGGTAGTGGGGTTCCAATGATCTTCTTGGTAGTCTGAACTCTGCTTTTTCCTTCGTTGTGGTGTCACCAAACAAGACTCTAATGGATGTTAACCCTATCAGGGACAGCGGTCACTACAGTGGACAGCCTATCATGTTATCAGGTTACAGGTTTTTATTCATTATTGTCATTTTTGGTGTATGAAAGGGTTAAACAATGCACTGATTCAGAATCCGATTCGTTGGCGTAGTATGTGAAACAAGCAAGGAATGATCCATTGAAGCTGCTCCTGTTGGCTGAACTTTGGGATAGATCAGAAATCTGCCAACACCAAAAAGCAGGATGTCTGTTATCAGAAGACGAATAATGTAGACATCTGCCACATTCTCTACGGACAGTATTGACAGGCACACTATTTTCCACTCCTGCCAAGGATCTAAGGCACATATGTCAAAGTGCCGGCCCGCGGGCCAAATCCGGCCCGCGAGAATGTTTTCAGTGGCCCCAGGGATGATATTGATTTATTATTAGACCCGGCCCGCGGACCGCAGCAAGCCGAGAGCCCGCAGATCTTTTACACGCACCAATACTACATTTCCCACAATGCAACGGTGACGCGCCAAGCAGTCGGCCGCTTTATTTAAATATTTATTAGTCTAGCAGTCGTTCACATAACA
>NW_017842057.1:3046012-3060810 GCF_001891065.2 Hippocampus comes | reverse complement strand
CAGTTTTCATGCAGCTCATACCATATTATTTTGTTGTATTAATCCGCCACACCTTAAATGCCGGTCCCTGAAAATATTGTCTGACTTAAACCGGTCCGTGGGGCAAAAAAGGTTGGGGACCCCTGTACTAAACCATTCGTCAAACGCCATCATGCCTTCTGTCGTTATTACACAAACAAAAATATCTTTACTGTTACTAGTGTTAGTGCCTCAATATGGCTACGCTCGTGAAAGCAATACAACGAACTCAAACGCGTCTTCGTTCAATGTTGTCAACAAATATCCGGATTATGCAAATTTTCCTCAATTCTCCGGAGAAATTTTCATAAAAATTTGAAAAACCCGGAATTCCGGGAAAATCCGTGTATTTCAATAAATCCAATTATGTTTTAAAAATATTTTATTTGAGTAAATGATCGAAAATTACTGTACAATATTTGTTTTTCTTTTAAGTAAATTTAGCCTACTTTTGCTAAAAGAGAAAATATGGACTATTGATAGTGCTTGAATAATATCGGCTTCTTTCATTCATGTTATGGGTATTTTTATACAAAGGAAATTTTTTTGTGCCTGTTGAAAATTAAAGTTTACTGACATAGCCATAAAAAAATGTTGCTTTATTTATCTGACCATATTGGAATGTATTAGGTTTTCAGTCAATTAAATTTGGTTCAATACACAATATGTGGTCATTTTTAAAATTTTCAATGAACATTCGATCAGTCCGGCCCTCGGCTTGCAGCAAAATTTTTTATCTGGCCCTCCGTCCATTTGACTTTGACACCCCTGATCTAAGGTGTAACTAGCAGCAAATGTCCCAGAGGGACAAGAAGGCTCGGTACTGCCTCCTCTTTTCGTCGAAAAAATATCCATAGTGCTGAGAGTACACCTGACTAATTCCATGATTTGTTTTTCGGAAGAAAAATAAGCAGTTTTAGCCAAGGGACAGCATATAACTAAGTCATCAGCAAGCACGGAAAGGGGAGGAGGCGAGCAGGAGCAGAACAAGAAGCGTCCTTCACTCAGAGACAAGCAGAAAATATGCACAATATGTCCTCTGCTTGCCCTTTTACAGGATGGTGTTGATGTTCGACTTCTACTTCAAGAGGCAGTAATTCAGTGTTTGAAGGTCTCAATGGTTGATATGGGAGACTTGGACAGCGTGAGGAGCAACTGTCTCAAAAGATGTCTCCTGTCCACGATCATCACTACAGTCTCGTGCGCTTTCAGGCCAAGGTTGTGTTGGCTGCACCTGGGCATCAGCTACTCCACTAACAGTTGATATGCAGATTCATCACACTGTCTTTGATGAGGTCGACAACTGTGCTGTCATCTGCAAACTTCAGGAATGTGACAGCTGGATGGACCGAGGTGCAGTTGGTTGGGTAGAGAGAAAAGAGTAGCGGGGAGAGGACACATCCTTGGGTGGTTGATTGTACATGTTATCCCTCCAGCCTCACCTGCTGTGTTCTGCCTGTTAGAAAGATGGAGATCCACTGGCAGGTAGCGGAAGATGCTGACATGGAGCAGCTGAAAGGAGAGAAGTTCAGAGACTATTTTGTTGAATGCAAAGGTGAAGTACACAAACAGGATCCTGGGCTAAGTCCCTGCATCATCAACCTCTCTCTCCATCCCATGCTTCAATGTTTATCGTTGATATACTCTTTATTGATTCATGGACTAGTTGTCAGTATGAATTCACACTGCGAAGGTCCATATGCATTTCCTCTTGTATCATGAATAAAGTTGTCTGAATCTGAGGTATTGATGAAGTGCAGTCCATGTTGACTACTCATTCAGCGACCTGCTCAATAGGCTAACTGCAGTGTGTAAAAGGAATCTTTTGATGCTTTTTAAGTGGGCCAGCACAGTGATCAAAGGACTTCAAAATCACTGATGTCAGAGGTACAGATCTGAATTCGTTCAATCTCGGTATTGCAAGATTTTGGAGAGTGGGATAATGGTGTAGCATTTGAAGCATGTTGGAACCTCACACCAATCCAAGGATCTGTTGACTTTATGTGTGAAGCAAGCTGATCAGCGAAGACTTTAAGGTAGAAGGCAAACACTGTCCATTTTGGCGGTTGGGTGTTTATCTCGCATAAGGCAGGTTCTAACTTGAGGAGGTGGGCTATGCTGCTTGTAGTTGGATGGACCTCGTGGACGTTGCTGGCTCCATGCCTACATGAAGGACCTTCATCTCGAGCAGGGCTGGACTTGCTCCTGTTTGATCGTTTGTGTCCATTCCACCCAGGGACCAGTTTCCCCCCCCCCCCCTATTCTTCAAGACAACTTGTGTTGCTTGAAGAAACCTCCCTGATGAACCCCCACGAGACTGAGCTCTAACGTCTTCTTCAATTACGTTTAAAATAAATTTGTATCGTGGACTGCCTTACTCAAAGGATGATTTAATGATTTAATTATTGTCTGCGCTTGTATTGATCTTGTCAAAATGTTCGTCTTCATCCGAATAATGCAATATTACAGTATAACAGCAGATCAAGATATCAAGGAATTGGCAATACAGTATTGGTCTCAACAGGGCATGTAGCCAAATTCACAGAGAAGCAGAAGACAAGGTCAATGTCGGTACCAGGAGCCCTACTGTATAACAATTGGTCCACATCATCAAATGTACACTATAACTACATCAAAACAATAGTGAAACATTGTGGGAAAGGCATCCTAATTTGGGGATGTTTTTCTGATGCAGGAATTAGGGTTATAGTCATAGGGGCTCATTTCCGTATTCAGCGGAAATGTCGCGCAAAACGCACTTTAATTGTCCGCATGGATGGAGTTTATTTCTTTTGGTATTTTGCTAGCCTAGCGCAGATAAAAGGGGATGTTTGTGCTGCTGGGAGGGAACATAGCCAACTTATGGCCAATCGAAGCAACTCCCCTCAGAATTCAATTTTAATTCAGTGCAGAGAGAGGCACAAGGTTTACATTGCGGAAGCACTCGCTGGAGTCAATGTAGGAGATCGAAATGTGCAAAGTACATTTACAGTAAAAAGAACGACAAAAAAAAATCATCATTTACAGTTATGGTGTAAAGTTGGCCAATGCTGTCGATTGTGTGTCCGTGTGACAACCCCCCCACCAACACCACCCATAGTTGTGCCAAGTGCTCAGTCAGAGGGTTGCTATTAAAAGTCTTTTTAAGATGATAATGAGAATAATTTGTTCAATAAATTGATTTCTACAAGGATTCAAAGATGTTGTGATATTTCTGAATAAAATGCGATGACATCCACCACACAAGTCCACGGAGCTCAGAATCTGTCTGCCTGCACCTCATTTAAATCCACCAAAATCGCCACCTTCGCCACACCTTAGATATGGTTTTAAGGTACTCTAAGATATAGTTTACTTTTGGTCGCCAAATTGCCAGATGCGCTCGGGGCATGCAATCGTATAGGCTGGAACACTTATCGGGGTGTAGCGTGATCTTCCAAATTCAAAAAGATGTTTAAGAAGCGCCGGTTTTTATGCAGAGCGCAGTCCACTTTCCATCATGAAGTCTTCAGGTGCTAGAACGGAATACGCCTGAACACCCAGCAAGGCTAACACGGTCCCAAACAAGGTAAATTAGGCTTGGCCCGTCACTAAAATGAAGATGCATCTGTTTGTTTGCTGAGTGCACAAGCACATGTCTACGAAAATAGCTCCCATGGTGTTTAATTATGATGATGATAAGGAGGATGAGGATGATAGTGGTGGCATTGAGCCTCACACTTCAAGTCATAAGACAAAAACATATCACCTAACTATGGTAGCCTGACCACCAGACAAATAGCCAGCCTGGGACCTGTTGCCTCAACAGCTGCTGCCCATCCTGCTTACTTGTACTGATTGCATGAAAGGCATAACATAAGTTAGAGTTCTCCCAAGACGTGCATGCAGCTTAATTAGTACAATGTCAATGAATAAACATCACTTATTGTCCTCCCTGAAAAGGTATTTTATCCCCCCACACCCCAAAACAAAAAAAATGTGCGTTCACCAGACAAGGCTCACGTTTCCCAGCAATGGGTGGACCAAAGAACAAGCTCCAAGTTCCATGATTTTTTTTTTTTTTTTTGGAAATTTCCCGTGAAGGGTGACCTGATTTTTAAATAATTTTGTTGCCTTTTTAAAGAGTCCCCCATGGTATCTTTTTGTGTGTTTTTTTTTAATTAAGAAGAACAATTTGCCATATGATATCAGGTAAACTATCCCCAACGTTGTTGTAGTAAAGAGATGTTTTAGATATTTTATCCGAGATTTTATATTGTGTAAAATATACCCAATGTTAGTGATAGTGTTACTAATTTTAATGTTAGTGTTTTTAGGGTTACAATATTCTGCACACCTGTAAGTGATAAAGAACATGAACATGTTGAGATGATCAGTAAGAGCAAAATTGGCCCCCTTAATCTAAAAGATGTATATTCCATTTGCAAGCAATAGCTGACAAATATTTCAGATATTGCTGAATTACCTCTCAAAGAAAATAAATTATATGTTACATCAAAACAAATAGTCAGAGCAACACGTTTGTCATTCCAGGAGGTTAATTCAATTAGCATTTTTTTTCAACCAAAATGTCATTTTACTAATATTATTGTGTAGATTTTTTTTTTAATTTTGATATGTCAGGGGGAAAAAGTTGAGAAAAAAAGGCTTTCAAAGGGTGAAATAAATGCTTACAATAAATAATTTCATCACATTTATTGTTTGTTTTTGGAGAAGTGATGTGACTCACTGAGGTACAAAATTGATTTGCGAAAAGAGGCGTCATATTGAGTGTAAATACATTTTTATCATTGGTAATTGATTGTTTGAGAAAGAATATTTTCTCAATTCCAAAACTGATGAAAGAAAACCCTTCACAAAATCATACTTGATTGTTGTTGGAGAGAAAAATACAAACACTAATGTTAGACATCTTATGGGATGTTGATTTTGTGCTTCAAAACACGTGCAAGTTTCATTGATGATATCAAAATACACACTATTGAGAACATGTATTTGGAAACTAGCTGAAATATGGAAAAAAAAAGCAGTGCCAGCAATTCGGCAAGATGAAAAGAAAGATGAAAAAAACTGCTTGAGTGCTTCATTTCTGGACACAAAAGAAGGAGGTAAGTGCCTGCGAAGAGGGCTGGCTCCAGTCTCTACATAACCTCTTGCCCTAATACAAAGCAAAGGTTTGAACCTCTTACAGGAGCAACATCAGATAGCCTTTCTACATGTTGATTCTTAGGATGCACACGTCTAAGCACTAAAACCTTCAATATCTACAGTTATTTCCAGAGACACAAACTGCCAAATGCATTGAGAGTGACATCAATGCTTATTAAAGAGAATAGTACAGAAAACTGAGTGTAAAACAAAAAACATGCATCTTCACAAATATAAATATAGTATTGATTTATTTATGGTGGCATTCAGACGACTTTATCTAAATGCCAAGGAAATGTCATTTCAAGAATTACAATTTACATTAATTACATAATTTCGCCATTGTTTGTGAATGTATCCATTGTGAGACAAATAAAGGTTTTCTCATCTTATCTTAATCCAGTGGTTCTCAATTATTTTCAGTCATGCCCCCCCCAAGGAAGAGCAAAACATCTCACGCCCCCCTGCCCCCGCACGACTATAAATAGTATCATTTGTCTATGAAATTGTTATAAGTACACCTTTGCATAACACTGTATCCTTATTAACGTATAAGACAAAAAAAAAAAAAAAAACGAAATATGGACCAACTTTATGGACCAACTTACAACAAAGAATAGCTTTAGTAACTGGAACAGAAAAGATTTAAAGTGCATCTGAAATTCAAAAATAACATTACATCCTTAATTTAACAAATATTTTTTGACTGACCATGTCAAACCATACGATACTGAAAAATAAAATGACATAAAATCAATCACTAATAATGCATTCAAACTAATCACCAACATTATCTCAGGAGCACAATATTAAAAATAAACCTTTAACCTGCAAAACCAAAACATATAAAAGAATTTGTGCTTTTTTTTTCTTTTTAATCAAAGATGGTGTCTGGATTAATGGCTACAATGAGCACCTTTTGCAATGCACAGCTTTTCAAAGCGAGGTTTGAAGCAGGACACAGCAACTCTCGGGTCCTGCTCAATGTGCAGCCGGGACCTGTATTTTAGTTGACTTAAATAGCAGTCACAAAGCGGCATGATTGTTGGCAATACTCGGCACGTTTTCGCTGAAAAACACTCAAGCAGCTTATCAGCGTGATTGGGGTGTAATGTCTTGAAGTGACGCCTTAATTTATTTGGCTTCATGCTGTCCGCTACCAAAAGGTTTAGACACAGTAAGCACATCGACCTTTCCTCGTCTGCCACCGCAGTCACATTGAAGCCAAGCGCTACATACGCCTCGTCATATTTCCTCCCTGAGAATGCTCCCTGCGCAAACTCTGCCAATGAGAGCGCCACTGCCCCCTAAGGTAGTGGAGGTGCAACTGCACGTTATTTTAGGACAATAAAAAAATAAAAAAGCATGTTCCCTGGGGTCAAACGCGCCCCCCTTGACAGAGCCTCGCGCCCCCCCCCCAGTCTTAATCTAACCATGGATCCAGTAGACTTGCATAAAATAAGAAAGCTGTGGCCATCCAAGGACGGCCGGTGGGACAGCAGAAGACCTTGCTTGCGGAACTCTGTAATGCGGTCTCTGTGCTGGCCCATCGGTTGGAGGAAATGGGTGCGTGCGTGGAGCACTCGGGCACTCGATGGACATCTCCCTCAGATTCCTGTGCTATCCACCCCATTCCCCAGGAACCCAATTTACCATACCCGTCACACAAAGATGGAGAACACGGACTTTTTCACCAGTGTTTGCTAATTTTTGTCCAGCAAGCTTCGACCTATGAGTTTTTTGACTGGCCAGGCTGTCTCTTGGGCTATGGCAGTGAGCGACGCATGACGGAATCTCAGGTGCGCATTTGTGGACCTTATAGCCGAATCCTGCCGTGTGTTTCACCATCCAGTCCAAAGTAGACAGGCCTGGGGGCAATTATTATGCTGTGTGCAGGGGAGTCAGTTTGTGGCTGACTACTCACTTTCATTTTGCATCCTGGCAGCAGAGACTGGTTTTGGTGACTGCGTTGTGCAGCATTTCTGCCGTGGACAAAGCTCTTCGGTAAAAGACGAGTTAGTTGTACATGACACCATGAGATTGGAGGAGCTACACTGCTGATCTAGTTGGACATGAGGGAGAGACACCGAGAACGCGGGCTGAGTACACCCGAATGACTCCAGAGATCCTCCGTGTCGTCAGAAGGTGACCTACCGATGAAAACTCCCGAACCCTACAATAAGAAAGGCCGACTGACAATGGGAAGTTTTTATATGTGAAAAAATTCAGGGGAAATGTGTGCTAATGACACTTCCATACTCATCAATTTTAAGTGTCCTCCATTAGACAAGACATCTCGAAATCCATCCATTTTCCGAACCGCTTTATCCTCACTAGGGTCGCGGTGGGTGCTGGAGCCTATCCCAGCTGTCTTCAGGTAGAAGGCGGGGGACACCCTGAATCGGTTGCCAGCCAATACCTAGAAATGCATCCATGTATTTTCCGAACCAATTACCCTCACAAAGGTCATGGGTATGCTGGAGCCTATCCCAGCTGTAGGCAAGGTACAATACAATACAATACAATACAATACATCCTGATTTATATAGAGCTTTCACAACCGCTGCAGCTGTAGCAAAGTGCTGAACAAAACAGTTAACATAAAGTAAAATAATAAACACAACACATAACATAAAACAGGGACAGTCGTGCAATCCTAACCACTCCTTTCCCCACTGGATCTGAGACATCATGCTCAAAATGTACACACGTCGGCTACAAGCTAAGTTTCAAAGTCAACAAGAAACTTTAGCATCCATTGACGAAAAACTGAACTTGATGGCATTCAATCACAGAAGATATCCAGAAAAGACGCAGTTCTTACATGGAAAAAAACGCAATCCAAAACTCAATATATTTAAGAAACATCTATATATATATATATATATATATATATAGATATTAGTGCTGTCAAACGATTAAAATATTTATTTTTTTAATTAATTCATAATTAATCGTGATTATTCACACATTTTTTATCGTTTCTATTGTCCTATTTTTCCTGTTTTAATGCTCTCATCAACATGGAGTCATGGATCAGTTTTCTATGTGCAAAATGCAAATATTTACTGAAACAACAATTTCGATTTTCAATTTTACATGAACATTTTTTACTTGGAGCAGTTATTCACACATAATCTCTCACACAATGTTACTGTCCATCAACAACAGTGAAAAAAATATTTTGTCACACAACAGCTCCTTTAACAGCTCTCTTTAGGGAATCAAAACAGCAATGTAAAATTATAAAGTGCAAATCTAAGGTAAACTAGTACTCAGCCTCTAGTGGATTTAAGCTATGGTTGCATACTTCGTTTTCTCAAGTTTGGTTTGAACACAGCAGTCAGGCTATGTTGATTCTGTTGGTCCTTCTTGCACGGAAGTCTCTCTATGGCTTTGTGTAGACATCATTTCAGATGACTACACTTGGTTCGAGGCACAACACTGGAGACGTTTTTTAAAAAGCCTCAGCTTTTTAGCGCAGAGCAATTTCCCGGAGTCTTCACGGAGACTTCAGGGTTGTCTACCACTGACGAAGCTTCTGTGAGAGAAGCGAAACATCCTTTTTTGTTTTTGTTTTTCACCCACAGGTACAGATGACGACTGACAGAACCCTTTCTACGATGGAACTTTCCTGTACGACTGAGAGCCTCCACAAGCAGATTGCGCCTTATAATCCGGTGCGTGCAATATATGAAAAAAACTACAAAATAGGCCATTCATTGAAGGTGTGCCTCATAATCCAGTGCACCTTTTAGTGGGGAAAATACGGTACTGTCATTTTCCATGAATCAGTACAATCATCACAAGATCAAAGCTACAGTGTATGTCACATCAGACGCCAGCATTCATTCCAAGCTTTGACTTCTTTCAACTGGACAATGGTCAATCACTTTTGTCATGAGCTGTCCCATGAAATTAGTCCCATTGTGGGGGGAAAAATGGCAGAACCTGATATCAGATATCAATAATCAACAATCTGTCTGGGATGCCATTCCCAACTCTCCTGGGCAAATCAGAATCGAAGACACTCAAATACTAGATGCACACTATGTTGCATTGCTTTGATAGGGGCAGTTTCTGGCAGATATATTTACATTTGTCAAACACACTCTATACAAACATCAAGTCCAGTTCATCCACAAAATACAAAAATATGTATTTGTGTTAATGGTAGCTTTGCAAAATACACAATATGTACAGTGGCCTGTGGTCCCCAGTGCTTATGTGATTACAATCCTATCCTCAGCAAGCATCTTAGGAAGACACATTTTGTTGAAGCGCAATTACTACAATTACTATAACACATTACTTGCAAGACTGAATGAGATGAAATAATTGCAGCCTCCATGTGACATTCATCACTTCTTAGGGAAGCTGAAGATGACATGCTTGTCACACAATTATATATTTGAGCGTTTCTGTCTGGGATAATTTATGTATTACTCTATACACTGGAATCTGATGATGACTTCTAAAAGCATTGCTCCTCTCTGCGTATGCTCTCCCCTCCCATTTAATTGAAATTCTTCTCCTTTGCAGTTTTCTACATTTTCTGGTCCGTGCCGCAAATTTTCTCCAAATTACAGCAACGGCTTGTGGGGAATTTGTCACATAATTTACAGACACCCTTTAACTCTAAATCCAAATGTAATAGGGAAACTATGGACAGCATTTTATTCACATTCTGTACTGGCTGATGGTTTTCTCCCCATCTACCGACAATTTGTGTATGTGTATAGCCAACAGGAAATATGCTGTGTACTATATCTTCTTTTTTCCGTCATGGGGGATGGTGTTTAAGGGTTCTCTCCAAGAGGGTTAGAAGTCAAATGGTTCTGTGCAGTATATGGAAGTTCACTCGACATCGCTGATATTCCACAACAGTGGACTTTACTTTCTATACTTCTAGACATCAATTCTTTCTTGCTACTGTACTCTGTCATCGTTGTTATTTTTAACACTTGTGCTCTTATTCTCCTCGAGGTGCTCCACATGAACAGGTTTTTAAAAAGAAGAAAATAAAATAGGTTTGGTCCCACCATGTGCCAGTTTCCACTCTTCTGATGGTGGATGAGACAAGAAAGACTGACTGACATGTTTATTCCCATTTGCTCAGCATTCTCAGTCAACAAATCATGTCTTGTGCTCTGCTGCAAATGCTATTATTTATTTGTGTTTGTTTTTTTATTCATTCAAACTTTAACAGATTCTCATTTGTCATGCTGCAGACAGCAGAGTAAAAAAAACCCCACAATGCCTGGTTTAGGAAGGGAGTGCCTTATCCATTACAAAAGTCATTCAAAACAATTAAGGTGCTTATCCAAAAATATCATCAAAGCCATCCAAAATTGAACCCAGAGCCACTTGACTGATATTTCTGAATCAATGTATCTGCCATTTGTGAAAGCACTACATTGGGAAAATATTTGCAAGAGCTAAGCAACATACAACGAACATAAAACGCAAAACAACAATAAAATGAGGAAGGAGAAAATATGCCTGCACGTGGCAAAGGCTTATGATAAAGTTATAGAAGGATAAAAACTGTACACAACAGATAACGGAAAAAAGGTCAATTAGGCTAACAACACATGACATCAAATAAAAAAGAGAATATGTGCAAGCAGGCCTGGACTGGCGATTGGATTACCTTGCGTTTTCCTGGTGGGCTGACAACAATCATTGGGCTAACTGATGCCATTGATTTTTTTTCCCCCTCTTTATTTCATATGCATCCAGCCCCATTTTAGAGAGGGTAACCCACTGTTCCACTTGTACTATTGTATTGACAGCTGCCTGAACTAATCAAGCCTTAGAAGTGCCCAACCCCCCTGAAGATGTTGACTGAATGATGTTTCGGGGGTGGGGGTTGGGGGGGGGTGATGTACCAATAATACATAATTTCTTGTGTTAATAAAATAAATGAACAATGCAAAAATAGGCATTGTACCTTCTATGTTCCAAACAACTTGTACAATTGAATGAACAGTGGGTGAAAGTGACAAAACACAACATGAAACTCACTTAGGGTGCAACAAAAGGATGCACAACAAGTAAGTAGAACGCACACACGCAAACACACACACATGCACTCACAACAACTACTGTTGTAAAACAAGGATACACTGTCATCCTTTTGATCTTGTGTCTGTTTGGGTTGCAGTTCCAGCTCTAGTGGAGGGTGTTCCCTCCAGCGGCGCACCTGTGATTAATGACACTCAGTGGACTACTTCAACACTCCTAATCCGACTACCGGGTATTCGTCGGATTATTCGCCTTGCTCACAATTCTTGTAGCAAGTGCTAATTCTCCAGACTCTCATGACTTTGTTCTTTCTGCTCTTGTTCATGCCATGTTTTTTTTTTCATAGTTTAGGCAATATTTAAGTTACTTTGTTCATTGTGCTCATTTGTGTTTTCTTATAATTGGATTCTGTTGTCTTTTTATGAAAAGCGATTTACATTATTGCTTCTCCTTGACTTTTGCAACCGTTTTGTGTTCATTACGTTTTGTCTTGGATCTGAGCAACCAGTGTCCTTATTTGAAATTTGTCGGTAGTGTGCTTTTTGTATATACATGTAAATCTTTTTTGTGAAAAACATTTATCCTTTTCTACATTTTCTACGCCCACTCCTATCTGGATTCTTCCAGATCGCAACACAAACAACAACTACCATTAACGATAAATCACACACATTGGTTACAAGTATATACAGATGCTACTTGGCATGTTGGGCTGCCCAGCCTATGTAATGATGCCTAATGTATTAGATTGCCATGCGGAAATGAATGGTTAAGCATCGATGCAGTAGCAGACCATAATCATTACGTATATTGCTAGTTGTTTTTTACCCAACAACATAAAAATTATTGCTGTCTGTCACCTGCTAGGTGTCAATGGCTGCGTTCATAGTCGCGAGTAGAGTGGTCACACTTGAAGTGGGGACACAGGAATAACATGCTGTGTATTTTGACATGCCAAACTTTTTTTTTCCCAAAAAGATAAATGGAAGTCAAATTGAAACCTTTTCAGTTAAATATTTTTTGCCATATTCCATATGACACATATCAAGACTTATTGAGCCGTTATATCATATCCCATTCGCGTAGCGGTAAACAAAAGTTAGTATATCGTGACTGCAATATTTTCATAATTTAACCATGCCCATGGCAAGGTTGCTGTAGAGAGATCATTTCTTAAAACCTGAGTGTTTAATTTATTTGGTTTTGTTTGAACCTTGTCATGAGTTCTGAAAGCTGCCTTGTTTTTAGCTTGATACAAATGCATGCGGTCATTTTTTAAAGGATGCTGCACCTTTCACTTTGAATTTAGCTGCTACATCACCGAAATTGAGAAATTACATTGAGATGATTCAAATAAAAATAAAAAAAAAAAGAATGAAAAAAATGTATTTAATTACACAGAGAAGACAAACGTGGTGGAATTTTCCATTGACATTAAACTTCTGATATTAACCCATTTAATCCCACCAGTCACATTTGTGAAGGACAACAATGATATAATTTACAGGGCTCTATTTTTTTTTATTACTGATTACTTAAAAGGGCTACCAATGATACCTGATTTTGACTTTTCAATGTCTGGGAAAAATTTGGGATTAAATGGGTTAAGGATAAAAAAAATACATCTAACCTAATAGCATAATTGCTGAAGTCACGTTTGAACATTTTCCAAAAACAAGAAAAAACACAACCAATCCAACAAACAAGCAGAATCCACTTGCCTCAATTTAATTTTTGTGGTTTACCATTCTTTGGTTGCCTGATAATTAGAGGCATACTGGTGGTCCTGACTAATTCCATGATTTGTTTTTCGGAAGAAAAAATATAGCAGGAGGCTAGAGTAATTGAGACAGAAGACAGCACACAGTCAGAAAGAAGGGAGGGAAGGGAGCAGGATCATAGCAAAAAGTGTCCACCTTCATCCAGAGCCAAGCAGAAAATCTTATATTTTTATGGCTGCAACATGTTGCCAAACAGCTTGGACAGAAGGCAAAGAAGTTGAGGAACGCTCATCAAAAACCTGTTTGGAACATCCCACAGGTGAACAAGCTTCCCTGAATTGCTCAGTCATTCAAAAACAGCGATGGGGAGAGGTTCACCTCTTTGTGAACAACTGCATGAGAAAATACTTGAACAATTTAGGGACAAAGTTCCTCAACGTACAATTGCAAGGAATTCAGGAATTTCATTATCGGTGGTCCATAATAGCATCAAAAGCTTCACCGAATCTGGAGAAATCACTGCATGTAAGCGGCAAGGCTGAAAACCAAGATTGAATTTCCATGACCTTCGATCCCTGACGCAGAACTGCATCAAAGCCGACATCAATGTGTGAAGGACACTACCACATGAGCTCAGGAACACTTATGTAAAACCAATGTCAGTAAATACAGTTTAGCATTACATCTGTAAGTGCAACTTAAAGCTTGACTTTACAGAGTAAAAGTAATTTATAAACAACACCCAAAAACTCCACCAGCTTCTTTTGTCTCTGAGCTCATTCAAGGCACAGGGAGATGCAAACTCCACACAGGAAAGCCAGGGCTGGATTCAACCGCTCCCTTGTGAGGGGGACGTGCTAACGAGTCTACCACCGTGACGTCCTGCAACTTAAAACTGTACAACGCAAAGCAAAAGCCATTTATCAACACCCAGAAAAGCCTCCAAGCCTCTCTGGTCCCAAGCTCATCTTAGATAGATGGATTCAAAATGGACAAGTGTTCTGTGGCTGAAGAATGGAGTTTAGCAGCTGGGTCACTACTGAGACAATGGCAAAGTGTCGAAGCATGTCATGAAGGGATGATGATTTTGCAAGCATGAGATCATATCAGCATTATATTATGGTGAGTTACATATTTATCTTGATGTTATAAATGCATCAAATGTACGAATTCAGTTAAAACTCAACTCAAAAGCCAGTGGTTAGTGCGTCAACCTCACAGTACAGAGGTTGCGGGTTCGATCCCGGCTCCGGCCTTCCCATGTGGAGTTTGCATGTTCTGCAAGTTTGCAAATCACCTTTCTATATATATATATATATACACACGGTAAATATTCCCATCCCCGGAATTCTATGAAAATGAAGTTCCTTCACCTGGAACAAAAACCTGTGCATTAACATTTTGACTATGATATTACATGTTACCGGAACTTACGTAAGCGGAAATTCCACTACCCGTGACCCGGATTGAGACGTCATGCCGCGGGAGCTTAAATACACGCAACGCCCACCCGATGCTACGGAACGACGACACGACGGGAGACACATTTTCACTTCGCGGTTTTCGATCATCAGATTCAAAACGACGACGCGTAAGTGAGTTTTTATTGGCGTGCGTTTTACTGTAATTGTGAATGATTTTAACTTTATTCACTTAACGTCCTGTAGAACGCGGCACTAGCTTAAAAGCAGCACCCACTCGACACGACCGAAGAAACGTGTTCGCTTCGCCGTTTTCATTCATCAGATTCGAAACGAAGACCTGTAAGTGACTTTTTATTGGCGTGCGTTTTACTGCAACTGCGAAAGATTTTAACACTTAAGTCGTGTAGATCATGGCATCGAAACGTAGAAGAACTGTAATGACTGGAGCGGAGCGAGTGAA
>NW_017842057.1:3003528-3045937 GCF_001891065.2 Hippocampus comes | reverse complement strand
GAAACTTTAAAAAACAAGGCATCGATTCAACTCCTGATGACAAGCCACCATCCAGCGAGGAAGCAATGCAAATGGCATCAAATCCATCAGTATGCACAAGAATTACCAGACATCGGTGATCAACGGGACAGTTACTTGCAACTAGCAAGAAAATTGTATGACACGCAGGCAAACATTGTCATAAACCAAAGAATGCATCCAACAAAACAATCCAAAATAGACACATTTTTTTTCCCAAGACAGAAAAAAATAAACATTAAAATACTGTACGTATTTTACTGTTGTGATTTTTTTTTGGATACACTTGTATTGCAGTCTTTGTTATATAAACAGTTTTTGGACAGTATATTTTTGTATTTTATTGATCGTGTTGTTACATGTGTATTTTGTTAACATACTTGCAGGTTCATAAAGGACATGTACCATGCTAATTTCCCAAATGAGGAATTTCTGTTATCAGGACAGATTGGACAGCGCAAACACGAATCCGTACTAGAGAATGTTTACTGTATTAACTTGTATCTGTCTATGTCTGTGCACCACCGTTCAATTAAAAAACAAACAAACAACCCCCCCCCCCCCCCCCCCCCGCACACACACACACACAATTCCATCTTTCATTTTGGCAGAGACGGTGGGAGCAGAAAACAGTGCTGCACTTTACTCAGATGGCCTGAAATTAGCACATTGATGTTAATGTTGTGACTGGTGTTGACTGTATGTTGTCACGTGCTAGCAGTTGATATGGTCCTTATTTTGTCACCTTTATTTTGTCATATAGGATTGGACATGGCCTGGTGTCCATCAGTACTTCAACGCAGGTTGCGCAGCGACACTTCAGAATGTCAAGCTTTGTCAAGCTTTTTTCCATGACTTGCCCATCCAGCCCAACTCTCTGTTGTTACTTTGTATTTTTGTATCGATAGACTCTCTATTTTTCATTGTCCGTGTCCTGTCTACTTCTGGGTCCAAATTCAGCTCCACATGTGACAGTGAAACCACAGTTCCATAAAAGTGTAAGCAGAACAAATGAGTGCCTCCCTGAGTGTGAAAGCAAGTTGTTGGTTTTGTTTGGCAGTTTGCATGTTTGTCAAAAATAGCATAAGGGCAATAGACATTATTCAGCATTCAACTTCACTGCTGGGAGCAAGCTTTTTTTTTGTTTTTTTGTGGGAAAGAAGGACAAAACCCTCCATCTGTGTGTTGACGACTGGTGACTTTATAACATCACTATCACAAAGAAGCACCTCTTGCCCTTGGCTGCCTCTGGCTTTCCTCCCTCCATGTAGTCACCATTTTCACTAAACTGGACCTGCACCAACTTTATCATCTTGTCCACATTAAGGCGTGAGGGTGGTCTTCAACATACACTAGGGTAGCTATGAATATTTGGTCAGGCCATTTGGTTGGATAATTGACAGATTTGTGTTTGTGAATGTGGAGGTATGGTGAGTTCCATGTTTCAAACAGTTTGTTGTTTGATCTTTTGGGGGGAAGCTTCAGATTGATTCAGTAAAGGTACACTGACTGCGATCACTGAATGGTGTTGAGTGATGATGTATGCCACTGGCACTATTGCTTAATGTTTGGTACTATTTTGTGTAGAAGGACACCATGTTCTGGGTCCATATAAATAAAGGGGGTGGAGCTTCCCTGCAGTTTGCTTCTGGCAGCGACGGTGCGCTGAGGCACGTCGGATGTTTAGCAACTAAGTGGTAGCGACCACACAGAAAAACAAGAAACATCTCCAGTCTTGTGCCTCGAACCGAGTGTAGTCACCAGCAATGATGCCTACACATGACCAGCGAGAGACTTCCGCAGCAGTAGGATCAACAGGTTATGGGCCTAGGTGGGTTCCAGGCACAGCGGCGCTCCATGGGAGAAGATTACCGCCGCGATTTGATGGAGATGAGGCCCGCTATCACATCTGGGAGGCAAGGTTCCTAGCATACTTGAAAACCATCGGGCTAAAAGATGCTATCCTCGGGTGTGATGTAGCTGCGGGATCCAGCGAACAGGCCGCAACAGAAACCGAGTGGAAAAACGAACTGGCATATGCTGAACTGTGCGGCTGCTTGGATGATAAAACATTGACACTCATCCTGTATGAAGCACCAGAAGATGGTAAGAAAAGTCTGGAAATATTGAGACGCCATTTTGAGTCCGAAGAAAAGCCGCGAATTGTCGGGCTGTACACAGAGCTAACCAATATGCTAATGGCTAACGGCGAGGAGCTACTAGCGGGCTATCTAGCACGTGTCGAGAAGCTAGTGGCTGCGCTACAAAGAGCTAAAGAGAACCCAAGTGATGCACTATTGGGGGCTATGGTGTTGAAAGGACTCACGGATGAATACAACCCATTTTCGGTGCATGTGACTCAAACGAGGGAAGTGTTAACCTTTGCTGAATTCAAGACTAGGCTGAGAAGTTTTGAATGCACCCTCCGCTACCGAAGCAGGTCCAGACCAGATGAAGTAATGACCACCAAGTCATTCAAGCCGAAGCCCAAAGAAAAAGACAAGAAATACGTCTTCAATGGAGAATGCTTTATTTGTGAGAAAGTGGGGCACAAAGCAAGAGACTGCATGAGTAAGGATAAGAAACCACACAAGCGAATGACAAATGCTGATGAGAACAATAAAGTGGCTGCAGTTATGGACGGTGCGGAAAAAGTTTTCCGTGGCAGAGACCAAGCCAAATCTTCGAGGGAAGAAGAGGAAACATTATTGCTCCGGGTGAGTGAATGGCGACCCAAGGGAGCACAGCAATATGGACTACTCGTGGACAGCGGTGCTTCTGCCCACATAATCACCAACAAGACCGCATTCATCCGATTTGATGAGACTTTCCGGCCTAAAGATCACATCATGCAGTTGGCTGATGGAAGACGGATCACCGGAAGTGTCGAGAAGAAGGGGGACGCGCAAATCAAGCTGGCCGACAGCAGTGGACGAGTAGTGAGTGTCAAGCTCACCAATGCCCTCCTCATCCCAGGATACCCGCAGAATATCCTTTCTGTGGATGCAGCAACTTCGAAAGGAGCGAAGTTCAACTTTGAGAAAAATAACAACAAAATGATTTTTTCAGATGGGACAATATGCAAGATGAATGTAAAGGACCGAATGTACTATCTTGACATTGTCACAGAAAATTCTGCATGCAGTGAGGACTCCTGCAATGCATCTTTAGACATGAAAACATGGCATGAGATAATGGGCCATTGTAACTATGGTGATATTGCTAAGCTTGAAGCTGTCGTCGAAGGTATGAAAATTAGTGACAAAACTAGACCTAACCAGTGTGAAACCTGTATTCAAGGAAAATTCACCCAGAATAGAAACAGGAAAAGTGATGCGAGAGCTAAAGAGCCATTAGGGCTGGTACATACAGATCTCGGTGGGCCGATTGACCCAGAGTCATTCGACGGGTACAAATATGCCATCACTTTTACTGATAACTTTTCTGGAGCTGTTTTTGTATACTTTCTCAGGAACAAAAACATGGCAGTCGAGGCTACAAAGCAGTTCTTGGCAGACACAGCACCATATGGTAAAGTAAAGTGAATGACATCAGATAAAGGGACAGTGTTTCAAAAGAGTATCAATCTCTACTTTGAGATAATGTGATAAAACATGACAGATCAGCGCCCTACTCCCCACATCAAAATGGGACAGCAGAGAGGAACTGGCGCACATTATTTGAGATGGTCAGGTGTATGCTGATAGAATCAGGCTTACCCAAAGAGCTATGGCCATATGCAGCCAGAACAGCAGCAGTTATACGGAACAGGTGTTACTGCGAAAGAACAGGGGAGACTCCTTATTTCCTTTTCACAGGAAAAAGGCCAGATTTGTCAAAAATGAAAAAGTTTGGTTCAGAATGCATGGTGTATGAGCAAAACAGGAGAAAGCTAGATCCGAAGGGCAAAAAGGGGATCTTTGTTGGTTTTGACCGTCATTCACCTGCTTATTTGATTTATTTTCCAGAGACAAACAAGGTTCAGAAACACAGACTGATCCACTTCATCACAAAGACCGTGACTGAGAGTGAGACGCAGACCGAGAAGACTCAACTGGAGGACCACTATGTAGAGTGGGTAACTATGCCTAAAGCACGTCAGTTACAGACAGAATATGTCGGAAAAGATTCTGACACTGAACCAGAGCTTAAACCTGACTGCGACACGGCACCAACCAATGGTACTGAGACTCCTCGTACTTCTGGTAGAGAAAGGAAGACACCAAAATATTTAGAGGATTATGAATGTGTTGTAAAAGGCAATGAGATCACAATTGATTACTGCTATAGAGCAACAGTGGGATTGCCACAAACATTCTACGAGGCAATGGCTTCGCCAAAGTCAGAAAAATGGAGAAAAGCTATGATAGATGAGATGACTTCTTTTAAAGAGAACGACACTTTCACCCTTGTGCCATTACCGGAGGGTAGACAGACAGTGGGGGGAAGGTGGGTGTATGTTTTAAAGGAGGATGACAAAGGAAATGAAACATATAAAGCGAGATATGTAGCCAAAGGGTACAGTCAGAGAGAAGGACTTGACTATTCTGAGACATTTTCGCCGACTGCTAATCTGACATCACTGCGACTACTGATGCAGCTTGCTGCGCAGTATGACTTGCTCTTAAACCAAATGGACGTGAAGGCAGCATACTTACATGCATCTATTGACTGCGACCTATACATGGACTAACCTGAAGGTTTTTGTGTGAAACAAAAGAATGGTGTACAACTTGTGTGTAAGTTAAACAAATCCATATATGGCCTCAAACAGTCTGGGAGAAATTGGAACATGATGCTTCATGAGTTTTTACTTGAGAACGAGTTTGTACCGAGTCAAGCAGACCACTGTATCTACACCAAAATGTCTGACAAAGAAAAAGTAATTTTGTTAGTGTGGGTCGATGATATCATTGTGGCTGCCAGCAATGAGAGGTGTTCATCCGAGATCAAAGAGAAACTCAAGAGTAAGTTTAGGATGAAAGACCTCGGATGCCTCACTCATTTCATTGGGATTGATTTCAAGCAAAATGTGGGCTCAATCACATTAAACCAATCCAGATATATTGAGAGAATATTGGAAAAGTTTGGCATGTCTGAATGCAAAGCAAGAGCCACTCCAAGTGAAATCAAATGTGACCTGGCTCCAGAAGGGGAGGTAACCGATCAGAGGAAATACAGAGCAATGCTGGGAAACCTCATCTACATCACGACCTGCACTAGGCCTGATATTAGTTGGATTGTGAGTAGACTATCTCAGTATATGTCTGATCCAAGAGAAAAGCACTTGACAGCATTAAAATGTGTACAGGTATTTAAAAGGAACTAAGAACCAAGTGCTATGTTACAAAAAGAGTGACGCACAATTAGAGTTGGTAGGCTACTCCGATGCCGACTGGGCAAATGATAAAGAGGACAGAAAGAGCACCACAGGCTATTGCTTTAGTCTGTCACAAGGGGGTGCTATTGTCTTATGGAAGACAAAGAAACAACAGACAGTTGCACTTTCAACTTGTGAGGCTGAATATGTTGCACTGGTGGCGACTATTCAGGAGCCACTATATCTTACACAAGTTTTGACAGACTTCCATCCAGGATTTGAACAATCCTCAAAGACATTCGAGGACAATCAGGGAACGATACGCCTTGCGAAGAACCCAGTGTATCGCCAAAGAAGCAAGCATGTGGACATTAAATACCATTTCATCAGGTCCAATGTTTTGCTGAAAAGAATTGTTCTGATGTATTGTCCAACAGATAGCATGGTAGCAGACGTGTTTACTAAATCTGCTACAAGGGCAAAAATTGAAAAGTTCAGACCCTATATGTTCGGTAACTAATGCAATGTTAGTGTATGTGGCACCATCGAGTGGCGGTGTTGAGTGACGATGTATGCCACTGGCACTACTGCTTAATGTTTGGTACTGTTTTGTGTGGAAGGATACCATGTTCTGGGTCCATATAAATAAAGGGGGTGGAGCTTCCCTGCAATTCACTTCTAGCAGCGACGGTGCGCTGAGGCACGTCGGATTTTTAGCGACTCAGTGGTCGCGACCACACAGAAAAACAAGAAATGTCTTCAGTCTTGTGCCTCGAACCGAGTGTAGTCACCAGCAATGATGCCTACACATGACCAGCGAGAGA
This sequence comes from Hippocampus comes, assembly GCF_001891065.2. NCBI lineage: Eukaryota > Metazoa > Chordata > Actinopteri > Syngnathiformes > Syngnathidae > Hippocampus > Hippocampus comes. The sequence goes on along the minus strand of NW_017842057.1, from coordinate 3,039,775 downwards.
CTTCTGCAGCAGTAGGATCAACAAATGGTTTTAACAGCCTTTAAAAAAAACACCTGCTATTTTTTTTGGGCATTACCAGTATTTCCCAATGGTTTATAAGGAATTGTATTCATCTTGCAGCCCATCTTACTGCACTCTGCACCTTTTTGATGTCGGTTGAGGCTGACATGGCTTTCACTGACCTTAAGAAACAGTTTGCCTCTGTTCTGTCCTCATTTATCCTGACCTAAATAGACAGTTTATTGTCCAAGTGGATGCATCCGAGGTGGGAGCTGATCTAGTGCTATCCCGGCAATCTGTGGAGGACCATGAGATGCACTCTTGTGCCTTTCTCACACATCAACGATGTTAGTGGAGTCAAACACATATTTGCAGTGAAAATGGCTCTGGAGGAATTTCAACATTTATGGTGATACACCATGGAGGAGGACACACCCTCTTGGCTCGGCACACACGTGACATGCTCAAAATAAAACAACAATAAAAGCCCAGCTCTGGTCGGCTTTGTGCACTTCCTCTCGCCACATATCCTTGTCACACGTTGATCTGAACTTTGTTTCAGGCACCCCAAATAAAATGGTACATAAAACCAGGAAAATCAAATTGTAATCGTGAAAATATGTGACCTATATGTCTGATGAAAACAGATACTGAATAAGATATTAGCTAGCAGACTTGAGAGGGTGCTTTTTGAACTCCTGCTACATGGTTACAAACGGATGTACAGTAAGTACAGAGAACACGGACTTTTTGTCAGGAAAGAGTTGGATCTGAGAGGAGTGTCGTTCAGGCAAGCAAGACGTCTGAGACGACGATACTCACTTCTCTAAGGGCTAAATCTTATTTAGATGCTGTAAATTGGGAATTTTTCCATTGTGAGACAAAGGTTTTCCTATTTTATCTAATTTTAATGTTGCTCAAACCAGCGACCAGTCAAACTGTGGGACAGGATAACAGGATAACAGATAGCTTCACTTACTTGTGATAAATAATCGCCCCGCAATTAGATGCTGTAGCATTCATACTTTATGAAATCGGCATCAAAAGATTTGGAACGATGATTGCCTTTGTCACGATCTGTTACAGGTAGGATAAATATAATAAAGACAAATATACTGCCAAAATTATTATATTTATTTTTCCATTGAGGACTGCAATGTTGGGCAGCCTGGTGGTTGACTAGTTAGCGCATCAGCATCACAGTGCAGAGGTGCAGGGTTCGAGTCGGCCTTCCTGTGTGGAGTTTGCATGTTCTCCCTGTGCCTGTGTGGGTTTTCCCAAGGTACTCTGGTTTCCTCCCACATTCCAAAAACATGCATGGCAAGTTGATGGAACACACTAAATTGTCGCTCGGTGTGACTGTGAACGCGGTTGGTTGTTGGTCTGCAGCAGTGGATCTTAACCTGGGTTCGATCGAACCCGAGGGGTTCAGTAAATCAGTCTCAGGGGTTCGACAGAGCCTCTGCCATGGAGGTTAAGATGCACCCAACTCAACACATCAACTTGTTATGACACGGCCGCTTGGCCATCTCTGGCTGGTTCATTCTGTGCACAATTAAAAAAACGTATACTTTATGCTTATACTAATTGTGTTTACTTTTTTCTGTTTTTAATAAATGCATTTTTAATGTCTTGAATTTGTAAAAAAAAAAAAAAAATAAGAATATTTTTATTTTTCACAAATGAAGGGTTCGATGAATGTGGATATGAACTGGTTGGGTTCGGTACCTATAATAAGGTTAAGAACCACTGGTCTACAGGTATGTGTGCCCTGTGATTGGCTGGCAACCGGTTCAGGGTGTCCCCCGCCTACTGCCCGAAGACAGCTGGTATAGGCTCCAGCACGCCCCACAACCACTGAGAGGAGAAGTGGATCAGAAAATGGATGGACTATCATGTTTTATTTTTCTACAGAAAATCAACGGTGGAAATGGAGGTAAGCTCTGTTGTTTTACTGTCACATTTACATTAACACTCTGCTTTATTTAAACAACTCATAGTAGCCAAACATTCCATTTTTTGCAAAATGATTAGGGTATGGCACATGTGCATCTATAATGTTTACATGTACAAGTATATGCTTTGTAATTTTTGTTATTTTTATATTACTTGATGTATATAAGAGACTGTTTTCTTTGGGCGGAGAATGGGAAGGATTGGGATTTTAAAGTATTGTAAATGAGTGCTGAAAATCAAAATGTCTGCCACTGAGTCAGCCTACTTGTTGGTCCAACATGTTTGCTGTCTCCATGGCCTTCCATCTGTCATTGCATCTAACAGGGGTCTTCAGCTCAACCCACAGGTCTGGGAATCTGACTTTGAACTATTAGACATAATAATTAATCCTTCCTTTGAATACCACCCTCAAAGTTATGGTCAAACTGAGTGCACCAATCCACACATTGACTCTGCCCTCCATTGCACGACTCATTCCCAGCTTCATGAAGCACCCAGGTAGCCTGGATTGACAATGTTTACAACACTTGCCTTGCGCCTTCTTTGGTCCATTCCTTTTTCAGCGTACTTTAGACCAGTGTTTTTCAAACCCTGTGTCACGGCATGCTGGTGTGCCGTGAGATATTGTCAGGTGTGCTGTGGGAAATTATACAATATGTATACCTTTGCGGTCGATTGCCTGGAAGAGTAATCATGTACAGTAGTACTCTTCCATATCGGTAGGGAGCGGCAGCAGCTAGGAAATTGCCTTATACTTCGAGACAAGCGAAGTTTCTGACGCGGGGCAATACAATGAAAGGCATCTTTCATGTAGATTTTCATTTGCTGGAGATGCAACGGCAGCAATGTTCCCTCTCAGCTGCGCAACTGCGCACTGGTCGCACACTCTCAGTGCACAAGAAAACCTCTCTGGTGAACGCACTGCAAATGAATTAAGATAAGATTAGCTAAGAAAACCTTTATTCGTCTCGCAATGGAGAAATTCCCAATTCACAGCAGCAAAGTTATGAATGGAAGAAGTAGAACAACAAAATATAGGAGCTGCTGGAAAGGCAGCCACTCTCGCGGCGCCATTAGATATATAACTTTTTTTTCTGAATCAATTTTCTGGGTAATTCAGTGAGTGACAGGTGTCCAGCAATCACACGATACGATGCAATGACGCATTGACAGTACTTGTGCATGTTCTCTGCTCCATAACAATAACAGTGCGGCAATGTATGACTTAGTCACCGTCCCCTAACGGTAGGGTCAAGAACAGAACACTGGCACTGCGATTCATAGGACCATATGAAATTGGATCTGTGGTGAACCATTGTGCAGTACATCTCAGGCTTTCATCCGCCATTTGTGTCAACCCCATGTTCTATGTTTCGCAAGTCAAACGAGTCCTATCTATTTGCTACAGCTGCCACCTCCAATCACCACCCTCCCCCTCAGTGACAAGCATCTTCTCCTCTCCAGGTAAATTGCCTGCAACCTGTCAACACGCCAAATAAACTTTTAGATGTGTGTTGCCAAGCCATACACTATTTTTTCAACTGGAAGGATTGCATACCAGAAGAGTGAAGTTTGATTCCTGCCCAAATATTCAGGCTACACATCCAGGACTGCTAATATCAATGTGGTTTGTCTTCGTCAGGTGTCTCTGCCTCCTATGCTCTGTTCCATCCCCTGTGTGTGTGTGTGTGTGTGTGTGTGTGTGTGTGTGTGTGTGTGTGTGTGTGTGTGTGTGTGTGTGTGTGTGTGTGTGTGGCTGGGTTGGCGGGGGATGCAGGTCTGGACCCGAGCCAGATTGGAGCCAGTCTGCAGCTGCATGTCATCCAAATAATTGGCAGTTACCTGCATTTAAACCAGTCTTAGACTCAACCATGCCTCCACAGTGACTATATTTTCAAAGTTTGTTGCATCCAGCCTTTCAAATAATTTGAGATTGCTTGACGTGGGGCCACTCACAATGGCACAGCTGGTATTATTAAATCAACTCCTCGGGCTGTCCTCTCTTTTGCATTCTAAAGTCCCTACAGTGTTCAGGCACTGAACTTTGGGAGTACTGCTTGACTCACTACTCTTGTCCTGTCCTTTCCTATTGACCAGTCGTTGTGTCATGTGTGTCTGTTTTGTTTTTCAGGCGCTTCCCTCTAGCTAGGGCATCTGTTCCGCATTTCCCAATAAAGCCATGCCTCGTGCTTAAAGACTGTCAATTTTCCGTGTCATTGTTGGATTATTGACCTCACTTGCTGTTGTGCTTCAAGTGTTGTTTTCTAGACCTCTGGATCCTCTCCATAGTCACCCATTATTAATAGATTCTAGTTTGTAAAAATATTTATTTTATCTTATTGCTCTTGATCTTTGGCTTCGCGTTATTGACCTCTTGACATTGAGTTTGTTTGGTCTTGCTATTCCCTCGTACCTTGCCTTTTTACAAGCGCCTTTGTTTCTCCTGGCTCCTTGTGGCCAGCGATTTCTGTTGGTATTTTGTCTGTGCACTTTTCTGAAAATAAATATTTTTGTGATTGCACTGTGCCTGAGCCTGTATTTCTGGAATCCAAAAACATTATTCAGCTGGTTCCAGAATCTGACACCCTTCGTCACAGGGAATACCTTTCTTTTGAAGTTAAGAATGTGTACCCTATGCAATGTTACAGCAGTCATATACCATGTTACTCAAAGACGTTCTCAATCATTTTCATTGGAAGTCCTTTGGGCAGATGTAAAAGCCAACCTAAAATCAAAAAAAGGCATACAGATCCACCATTCTAAATGACCGTGCATCTCTACAGGACACACACAAAAAATATAATTCCAATTTATATTCTGTCATATTCTACAGTCTGTTTTTAGTGTAACTCCTGCTTGTTTTTGATCCTGTTCCTTACCTGCTTCGTCCATGTGGCTGGAATCCCCTGACCCTCTTCAAACAGGAGCCTCTCCTTCCACCTACAGCCATAACCACATGTGCGATAAATCTCTGCTTCTTAATCAGCTGTCCATCTCTTGTTTCTGCATGTTCGTGTGACTCACTTTTGGAATTGTAAAAGATGTCTGTTTATATAATTTGAGTTTTGAAGCAAGAAAAAAAAAATTGGGGTTGGTTTGAGTGGAATCATCAGGAAGGTGGGAGAGGGGTCTTGCCCCCACCCCCACCTTTGCAATGCTCACCCCGATCACCCTTGCCATCTGCACCCATGTTGTGGTCTATTTGAGTCCTGACTTTTGCTTGTATGATGACAAATAAATTAGCATGTCACACATATGTTTTTTTTTCCCAGAATTATTATTTTAGCAATTCCCAGATGAGACAGTATTGTGGTTATTATTGTGAGTGCTAGTACCACCATGTTTTCAATGCACAAAATGTAAAAAAAATTCTGATAATAACTGGTTCAGGCAATCACAGATGCTTTTATGTAAATGCCTACCCCTAAAATGGGACCTGGAAACAAAGGCAACTTTGTGATGGGTGCACAGTTAAGTGCATTAGTGGATCAATTAACACTAGTCTGCCGTAATAAACAGCCTCAGCTTGAGTTGCTATAGTAACTGGCTTGCAAATGTATTGAAAATTTATGGAAAAAGGAATGCAAATTAAATCCCTCGTAGAACACTCTTTCAATGAATCTTCACTATGCTGGTATGACTCATTAAAACAAGAATTAACTTGGGTGTTAATGTCAGTGTGAATGGTTGTTATCTTTGTGTCATGTAACTTGCTGGCAACCACTCTTGGCTGCTTCCCGCTTCAGCCAAAAATTCAGCTGGGATCGGCTCAATATCACCCACAATCCAAAAATGGATGGATGGACAATGCAATACGAAAAGTCAAATTATTTGGAAATGATTCTCCATGGCCTCACTAAATCTTTCCACATTCCTGATTTGAGAGCTCTAACCAAGTGATGCAAATAACTTGCTCGGATTCTCAACACAAGCAAAGAAACAAAATTTGAGAAAATAATAAAAACAAACAATATGTTATTCTTTGCCAGTTAAGTCTTTAACTTCAGATTCATGATAACTGCTAAATATTAACTAAAAAGTTAAAAGGGGACAGCCCAAGTGCTACCTCAGGCATCCATACTCATACCAGTGCATTCAAACGGTAATAAAATTGTAGAAGGTTGCAATACATCCAAAACAGTGCTTCAAGGGTCCCGATAATGCTCCAGAAACATGAACATAAGAAAACCTCCATTCTCTTCTCACTGCATTGGCTCCATTTCTTATTCTGGATGAATTACTAAATGATATACTTCTGACCCACAAACAGACATGCACCTCCCTGCATACAAGAACGCATCACTCCACAATCTACCATCCGTACACTCGGATCTGCAGATGGAGTCTAGGAATCCACTTCTCCATGCAGCTGAAAGCAAGTCTGGATGGAGGAATGGATGGATGGGTTTTCTTGGGGAGGGAGTGATGGGGTCTCCTCTAATTTCTATTTTTTTTTTTTTTGACAGATTCAAACTGTTCCAACTTTACACTGTTCAACTTTGGCCAAAATATTCAATAAACCTTGGATTCTTGTGTGTAGCTGTTCCCAATGGGGGCTGCCGTATTGGCCAGAATATTACATACACCTCAGATTCTTTTATGTAGGCATCGCTGATGGGGTGGCCCACATTGGCCTTGCTTCCTTGCTTCCTTGCCTCTTAAATTTTCTTGTTTCCTCACTTCCTTCCTTCTTGTTTCCTTGCTTCCTCACTTTGTAGTTTCCTTTCTTCCTTCCTTCCTCTCTCTTTGTGTCCTTGCCTCCTTGTTTATTGTACTGTTTGGTGCCTTCTACCATCTTTGTTACTGATTTATTGCTTTATTGTTGTATATATGTTAGTTGTTCCATGTACAGCACTTTGTATGCAGCGATGGTTGTTTGAAAGTGTTCTATAAATACAGTTGAGTTGTTTCTTTCTTCCTTCCCTCATGAGTACCGAGTTTCCAGTGGTGGGTGCTGGTCTGTCAAGGAAGGGAAGCTCAATTTCGGCCTGCATCATAAAATGTGTCCGTTTATTCATACTGAATTCTACTCTCCTTTTCAAGATAATGATCTGTGACCCTGTCATACCAACAAGGCGTCTTTTCCAGGGTCTTAACTGTGGTGATATAAGTCAGTCTGCGAACACAAGCAACTACAATAAAACCCACCAGAAATAAAAGATTAATTTGTCGCTAGTCATTTTCAACAAAGAGAGTGTCGCTAAAATGATGAGAAGAAGTCTCCCGTTCAACTCAGAACAGAATGAGAATTGAAAAATTCTCCCACGGATGCCTACACCAAAAGATCGGTGATTGGCTCATTTCGCTGTCAATCAAAAAGAGATTCAGCCTCAGACAGATCATCCAATCATCATGCAGAAAAGCTGAGCTTCCTGGCCACCCTATAAACGCCCACTGTCCATAGACTCCCAGAGACGCTGAGCGTCCAATGGGCGGGACAAAACCAGCATTTATCCAATGACTCGTCTCGTTTCAATGCATTGGGACAACCTACACCTTATCTCTCGACACCCAGAGTCCGCGCTGTAGACGCTCAGCGCCCTAACAGTTTAAAGCACATTGAAGCTATGGGAATGAATGAGAAGAGATTTGCGTCGTAACCAGTAATAAGAAGCTGATTTGGAACAAAAGTTGAGAGCGTTGTTGCGCATATTTAGTCAATGACGTACACACAATTGTATGTACATACATATATTTGATCACTTATTTTTTGACATTTTAGAGGAAGCTGAGCTTCCCTTGCAGTCTTAGAGCAATCGCCCCTGCTAGTTTCCTAGCTTGCTTCATTCCTTTTTTCCTTGTTTGCTTGCTTCCTCGATTCTTTGTTTCCTTGCATTCTTCCTTGCTTGCATCCTGCTTCCTGCCATCCTTCATTGTTTCCTTGATTCCCCTGTCCCTTAATTGTTTTTTTCCTTCCTTGCTTCCTAGTTTCCTTGTTTCCTTGCAGTCTACCTTCCTTGGTTCCTTCCTTCCTCACTTCCTAGTTTCCTTTCTTGTGTCCTTGCTTCTGTGTTTCCTCGCTTCCTCTTTACTTCCTTGTTTCCATCCTTCTGCACATTTCCTTTTGATATTTTTAAATAAAAAACAAAACTTTGCTTTTTTTCCTCATTTTATCTCCACACTTTTTGAGCAATTCAAGCCGTTCCAACTTTAAAACTGTTGGGCTTATTTCCCCCCCACTACATTGAAACAAAAATCCATAACAAAAGCCAGATATTATTATTATTGTTGTTTTTATCCTTTACTTTCTACACGTGTTGATTGATTCAAACCATTCCGCTTTTGACATGTTTTGGTTATTCCAGAACACTGTACATCATTCTATGTCATTCAATATCATTCGGTATCATGCCAAATCATGACACCATTTTTTCATTCAGCCTCTAAGCCTTCACACACAATTTCTCCAGAAATTTCATTCTGTAGTTATTATTATTATCAGTAGCCTGGTTAAACTAAAATTAAAAAAAAGATGTTGTAGTATCTGTGGTGGATTTGTTTAAAATATTTTTTTAATTAATTAATCAAACACATCTATGTTAGCAGGACTTTGAACAATGAAATACACAGTTACAGCTTATATAGAATTTCCTGTTTTGTATGGTGACTGGCTGGAACAGCGCACTGACAGGGCTGGTTATTTTGTTTGCCCATGCAAAATGTGCCAAAGGACATAAGTATGCTAATTGTAATGATAAGTTCCCTGTAATTTTGTCCCTGAGGATGAGATAATTTTCTCAAACACTGCCCCTGTTCAGATAATTCTGTGACAAGAGTGTCTCATCTCAGCTGAAGGACAAGGGTCATTAAGTGTTGTTGTAGGGATCCACCTGTGGAGATAGACCCAGGTCCTCCATCCTTTCATCTCCTTCCATCCCTTCAACCACGCCCCACCATTACATCTCCACAAATAATATTCCACTGTTAAGAATGATGTGCAACATTTCAAAATATAATTAATCTTTTTTTTTTTTTTTTTGGGGTGGGGGTGGAGACGTGGGGGTCATAATGGGAGGGGGGCTTTTCAACAAGAGACCATAATAGAGGCCTGCCGATGGATGTGATAAAAACTTTTCCACCAACTTTGCGAGATACACCATTACCACTGACAGAAGCTTGCAACAAAGAAAAAAAAACAGCAGATATTGTTGGGTGCCGTGAGCACAATCAATTTATAAAGAATCCTTTTTTTTTTTTTTTTCATCGGAGAGTGAGTATTTATTGCTTGCCTCGAGCTGGGGAGTGGATTGCTGAGCGCAGTGCTAGAGGCCCAAATGGATTTTCAACTACAACCCTAAAACCTTTTAAACCTCTGTTCTGCTGAATAGCAGTTACAGGTTGCCATGCCAACCCCATCTCCAGAGGGACATTTCAGCTACATCAGAGAAAAAGCTTGTACAGATGTCTTCAATGATTTGTCTGAAAAGATTCTCCAACCGCGCAGCTTGTTAGAGAGCTGTAATCAGAAGAAGATATGTTCCCAGAGTCTTAGTGGTACATCTCTCTCCTGTTCTTCTCCCTTGTCAGAAAAAAAAGAGGCACTTGTTCTTGTGCATGATTAATCATATTTCCTAACTATGATGTGTCAAAGAGTGACACTGACATTGCCTAGTGGCACCAGAAACATCTGGTCAACACAGATTTTTTTTTTTACATTCGTTATCCATCATATAAAACTGCTGACTAATACAACATCCAGAGGCAGACTCCACACTTTTCCATGGGTGGCTTACATAACACGTCATGATATATCAAATTAACAAGTTGATTTTGCAATGGATTTTCTGGTTTAGTAATTACGGCAATAATAATAATAATAATAATAATGTAGGCATACATACATACATACATACATACATACATATTACATTAAAAGAGAAAAAAATGTATTTCTAAAATCCTTAGAACACATTCAAATTCTGTTTACTCATGCCTTTGCCCCTGAACACAGCCCTGTGAGCAGCCCTAATCTTGGTAGCCAGCCTATTCATCCCTACTTCCTCCCCAAAGTGTTGATTTTCCGCTACAGTTTTTTTTTTTCCTCTCTCTCGAAAGAAGCCTTTGTTTCAGCTTGGCTGACTCTGAATATTTTCATCGCTGGGCTGCTGTGTTTTCCTCCACATGTTTTTCAACACGTCATTAGAGCCCAGAGGACAGCTAATTGATGTTCATTCGGCAATCTGATTAGATGCTGGATTTGCATTGTGCCACAACACTGGATTCATGCAGAATTGTTGGTCATTTCGCTGGAATTTACAAGATCATGATGTTGATAACAGAAAGAATAACCAAAGAAAATGGAGAATGCATTTTCTGTCAAAAATGTGTTTGAATTCTGAAATTATTTGATTTGCTGAAATGTAGAATGTGAGACTGATAGTTGGAATGCTTTGAATTGATCAAGGAAAGTGTAAAGAGGAGGTAATATGGAGAATAGTTCTTGATTTGGTCATTTCCCTGTGAACGTGAGAATTTTGGAAATTTTAAAAAGAACTCGATGTTTACTTGAATGAGGTGAAAAGGTTGAATTTGGAAATGGGGAAGGAGGAACATACAGTATATATAATTTCTTTTCATTTTGGAATTTTATTTGGAAAATGTGGGATATGGGTCTCTGAGCTGTCACCGAATTGTGGTGGAGGGGTTGTATCCTAATGATCCTAGGAGCTAAGTTGTCTGGGGCTTTATGCGTCGGTGAGGGACCAGACAAAGCGCAACTGAAAGTCCCCCATGATGAGTACAATTATTAGCTGCCTTTTTCCCATCTTGGTCACTGGGGCTCCCTCTGGAGCCAGGGTTGGAGGTAAGGCTTATTGGTAAGTGCCTTGTGGGCGAACCTGCAACTATCGGGCCAGGCATAGTCCGAAGAAGCAATGTAGGTCCCCCTTCCCATGTACTTATCACATGTGGAAGGGGCCAAGGGAGAAAGAGAGCTGGGTGGTGACCATGGTGATATTTGATTTGATTTGATTTGACTTTTTATTAGGTCTCCCGTAGGAGAAACTTGTCTCGGAGGACAGGCCTTCTGTGCTGCGAGATACATTGAGCAAAAAACATACACATACACAACACAACATAATTAGGACAATTACATACAAGACAGTATACACTCCACACATTGGACACTACATTACAGTCATGTGCACACCCCCTCCACCCCACCGCCCTCATGTCCTCCCACTTGTCTGTCCGACTCCCTCTAATTGTTTATTGATTAAAATGATAGCCTGCGGTATGAATGAGTTTTTGTATTTGATATTACTTAACAAAAACGAACAAAATAATTAAATCACATTTAGTGCAAGACTGATGACTTTATCTTTGCTTGATGATTCTTGGCATTAATTTGCACAGCTGTCATCAGTGGTCCTCCAATACAAACGTTACCTTTACATTGCGTAAAGACTCTCAATACTTATGTGTCATGTCTTTGTCGTAGTTGCCTGTTACTGCAATATAAGTGTAGCTCATACCTTCAGAGACAAAATCCTTCAGTGTTTCGTAAATTAAACAAAAATAAAATACAAATGATTTAAAAAAAACAAACAAGCTGAAACTACATTTTATATTTATAAAACTTACTAAAGCTAACCATAATTACAGCCAACATGTCTTTCGTTCTTGACAATTTAATGTATAAGCCCCTGAGGTTGATTTTAAAAGTGATTTTAATGTTTGGACAGTTATCGGAGAGTTGTGGTCTTTTGTATGTCGCAGAGAAGTGACATCACCCGGCCAATAAAAAAGCACCAACTCAGCGACAAGTTTGCGTGTTTGACTTTTAGCACAAATGGCTCCCTTGCTGTTGCCATTTAACTGAGCCTGAAACGGTAAGTAAGAAGCACTTTCCTTTTTGAAAAAAAATATATAGAGTACCGTATTTTCCGCACTAAAAGGCGCACTGGATTATGAGGCACACCTTCAAAGAATGGCCTATTTTGTAATTTCTTTCATATATTGGACGCACTGGATTATAAAACACAATTTACAATGCATTCACTAGATAGAGCTACGCTCCTTCTGTTCGACTAGAGAGGCATTCATGACCGCCTCCGAAAAACGTAAATTAACGATTACAGTACTTCAATGAAACTACTAAAATTGAAAATAATACATCAAAACAGAAAATCAAGCGAGGAAATCACAAAATAAATTCTATAGCCCCCCCACCCCCTACAGAATTAATTTTGGCATTTCTTTGAGGGCAGCTCCAACAGAAGGATCAGATGTCAGTAAAATGTAGGAGACTGGACTGTCTCAGAAGTGTTTGTTATTTACTCCGTTGTTGTGTACTGTATTCACAAACAAGAAAATCACAAAATACATTCTGTAGGGGGGCTATAGAATTTATTTTGTGATTTCCTCACTTGATTTTTATGTTTTGATGCATTATTTTCAATTTTCATAGTTTCATTGAAGGAATCGTGAATTTACGTTTTTCGGAGGCGGTCATGAACGCCTCTCAAGTCAAATGGAAGAAGAGAAGAGCACGGAGACAGACAAAGACATACCTGTACAGCATTTGTTGAGACTGTGAAAACCATTAAAAAGTGCGTTTTAAAAAACAACACCACATCTCTCTTTTTTTCAGAGCTGCAACAAAAACCTAATTAATAAAGCAGCGACAAAGTTCACTGAACCAACAGCAAGTTATAACATTGTAAGCATGTCTCCATCAAGGAGCCATCTTGGGGGGTCAACATATTACCGTAATGACTATACACAAGGTGCACCAGATTGTGAGCTTTTAAGAAAATATAAAAAATAGGTATATAAAAAATATTACACTGTACAACCGGGTTGAATACTTTTCAATCGGAATTCACACCACAAATGCACTGTAGAACTTGGCAACTTGGCAAACAAGGCATCCTAGTCATATTTAATTAACTTATGAAGCAGTATTATGTACTGCACTTATTGAAATTCAAGGTCTTTGGTTCTAGGGATGTGGAATGTCACCTCTCTGGCAACGAAGGAGCCTGAGCTGGTGTGCGAGTTTGAGAAGCTCCAACTTGATACAATTGAGCTGGCCTCCAAGCTGAGTGTGAGCTCTGGTACAATTTCTGTTGAGAGGGGTTGGACACTCTTCCACTTTGGAGTTGCCCCCGATGAGAGACGCCGAGCACGTGTCAGCATAGTTAGAGCCCGCCTCCACCTTTGGGTGGTCGGGAGACGGGTTCTGACAAAGTATTTGTGTCTGTGCACCAAACAATATTTCAAAGTACCCACCTTTCAAGGAGTGGGACTTGGGAGAGTGCTCCCGCTGGGTACTTCCTCGTTCTGCTGGGGGAATTCAATGCTTATGTGGGCAATGACAGCGAGAGCTGGTCCTCTGCACCTTCACGAAGGCTCTGGGTGCCGAGTGAGTTTTTTTATCTTGTAATGTCGGAGTCAGCTGCGTTTAGCCCTTTGATTGATTGATTTTAAAAATGTGCATTAAAATTGATTTATGGAGAGGATGAAGTTGGACAGGATTACAAATTCACTTTCATGGTGCACTTAAAAAAAAGATTTTATGGGGTACAGGTCAACCAATACTGGACAAGGAGAGTTGCTGTGAGGGAGTTTCACAAGGGTGTAAGATACCCTTGTCGTACCTTGGCAGTCTTTACTAACATGAGTGGCATTTGTTTTGTTAACAAAATACATTTTTCTCCACCTCCCCCCTATAAAAAAAATTAAATATCCATGACCACATGAGAAGAATACTGAGTATAGCCATTTAGTTCCACAACCACAGGGATAATAAATTTGATGGGGGGGGATTTTTTTTCAGAAAATATTCTTCAGTTTCCTTTGCAATCTAAAGTATAGTACAGTACATTCCATCTCAGGGACTAAAGTTAAATTATAATGGACGGTCCCGACCCTAGGGATCCTTCATATAGACAATCAAATAAATGTCCTGATTAATGTTTGTTACACGTTTTTTTTGTTTTTTTTTTTTAACCTAGGGATCCTTCATATAGACAATCAAATAAATGTCCTGATTAATGTTTGTTACACGTTTTTGTTTTTTTTTACTTCAGCCACGATGGACTTTCCTATGTAAACAAGTTGAATGACTGACACTTCCAGGTCATTTCCTCTATCAGAAATACAATGGTTGCTCATACACACATGACAAACATAGCAAAAGTCCATCCATCCATTTTCTTCCACTTTGGGTAAAGGGCCCAGCAGGATTAACGGGAAACTCAGACTTCCCTCTCCCCAACCGATTCATCCAGCGTTTCCCATGGGATCCTGAGGTTTTCACATGCCAGCTGGGAGACAGACACTCCAGCATGATCTGGGTCATTACCAGGGCCGCCTCCTGATGGGAAATTCCCAGAACATCACACTAGAGAGGCATGATTCATACACACATGAAATTAATGGTGGCTAAACAAACTTTAAACAGAAGTCCCTCCACCCATTTTCTTCCATTGTGGGTAAAGAATGTAGCACCATTAGATTCTTGAGCAGGGGCGTGGCTGGGTATAAAGCTCTACTGGAGCACAAGCCCCCTTCGACAGTGGTTACCCCAACCACAATTCCATAGCCCGGTACCAGTTTGCGGGCCACACGATATATTTTATAATCTTCAATAAAATATTCTGTACTGGAGTAAAAGGCTCCCAATGTACACTATCACCATGGCAGGAATTTAAGGGTTGCCTCTCCAAAAAAGATCAGTTGCATCATAAATCAGACCATGGCAGAAAAATGGTGGGCATCACCATCAGGGCTGGACGCGAAATCAAAATGTGAATCGTGATTTTGATTTTGGCTTATCTTGATCTTAAAACGTTACTATCAATGAAAAACGATTCAAGTGCAGAATTGCGGTGTTTACAAGTTACTGACCTTGTGAAAGGTCCTTGAATGCACCATATTGTTTGCGTATTAGGCACGTAGCGTATGTGATTCTGCTGTCCCAAAGCATCCTTCAAGCTGTTTAGTGAAACCCTAGTTGGAATTTACTCAAAAACTAAACACACAACGAAAAGAATTATGCACATTGTATATTTAAAACATGCTTTAAACATTGCTAGCGTTAATATTAAAGTCAATGGAGGATCTTATTTAAATGCTAACAGGAAGTTACAACTTTGTGGTTATCCATCCATCCATTTATCTGCTTATCCGGGGTGGTCGTGGGGGCAGCAGCTTTAGTAGGGAAACCCAGACTTCCCTCTCCCCAGCCATTTCTCCTAACTCTTCCCGGCGGATCCCGAGGCATTCCCAGGCCAGCTGGGTGACATAGTCTCTCCAGCGTGTCCTGGGTCGAGCCCGAGGTCTCCTGCCGGTGGGACATGCCTGGAACACCTCACCAGGGAGGTGCCCAGGAGGCATTCTAATCAGATGCTCGAGCCACCTCATCTGGCTCCTCTCGATGTGGAGGAGAAGCCGCTCTACTCCGAGCCCCTCCCGGATGACCAAGCTTCTCACCTTATCTGTAAGGGAGAGCCCGGACACCCTGCGGAGAAAACTCATTTCAGCCGCTTGTATCTGGGATTTTGTTCTTTCAGTCACAACCCATAGCTCGTGACCATAGATGAGGGTTGGGACGTAGATCGACCGGTAAATTGAGAGCTTCGCTCTTTGGCTCAGCTCCTTCTTTACCACGACACACCGATACAACGTCCACATCACAGCAGACGCTGCACCGATCCGCCTGTCGATCTCTCGCTCCCTCCTGCCCTCACTCGTGAACAAGACCCCAAGATACTTAAACTCCTCCACTTGGGGCAAGATCTCCTCCCCGACCCGAAGAGGGCACTCCACCCTTTTCCAAGTGAGGACCATTGTTTCAGATTTGGAGGTGCTGATCCTCATCCCAACCGCTTCACATCCGGCTGCGAAACGCTCCAGTCAGTTGGAGTTGGAGAGCCCTGATTGAAGGAGCCAACAGTACCACATCATCTGCAAAAAGCAGAGACGTAATACTGAGCCCACCAAAACAGACCTGCTCAACGCTTCAGCTGTGCCTAGAAATTCTGTCCATAAAGGTTATGAACAGAATCGGCAACAAAGGGCAGCCTTGGTGGAGTCCAACCCTCACTGGAAACGATTCCGACTTACTGCCAGCAATGCGACGCAAACTCTGACATCGGTGGTATAGGGACCAAACAGCCCATATCAGGGGGTTCGGCACCCCGTACCCTCGAAGCACCCCTCGCAGAACTCCCCGAGGCACATGGTCAAATGCCTTCTCCAAGTCCACAAAGCGCATGTAGACTGGTTGGGCAAGTTCCCACATACCCTCGAGGACCCTGCTAAGGGTGTAGAGCTAGTCCACTGTTCCACAGCCGGGACGAAAACCACACTGCTCTTCCTCAATCTTTAGGCTCGACTTCCTGATGGACCCTCCTCTCCAGCACCTCTGAATAGACCTTACCAGGAAAGCTGAGGAGTGTGATCCCTCTGTAGTTGGAACACACCCTCCGGTCCCCCTTTTTAAAAAGAGGGACCACCACCCCGGTCTGCCAATCCAGAGGCACTCTCCCAGATGACCATGCGATGTCGCAGAGGCATGTCAACCAGAAAGGCCCCACTACATTCAGAGCCTTGAGGAACTCCGGGCGGATCTCATCCACCCCTGGGGCCTTGCCACTGAGGAGCTTTTTCACCACATCGGTGACTTCAACCACAGAGATAGGAGAGCCCACCTCAGAGTCCTCAGACTCTGCTTCCTCCAAGGCAGGCGTGTGGGTGGAGTTGAGGAGGTGTTCGAAGTACTCTGCCCACCGACTCACAACGTCCCGAGTTGAGGTCAGCAGCACCCTATCCCCACTGTATACAGTGTTCGTGGTGCACTGCTTGCCCCTCCTGAGATGCCGGATGGTGGACCAGAATTTTCTCGAAGCCGTCTGGAAGTCGGCTGCCATGGCCTCACCGAACTCTTCCCACAACCGAGTTTTTGCCTCAGCGACCACCAAAGCTACGTTCCGCTTAGCCAGTCGATACCCATCAGCTGCCTCTGGGGTCTCACAGGCCATAAAGGCCCGATAGGACTCCTTCTTCGGCTTGACTGCTGGTGTCCACCAGCGAATACGAGGGTTGCCGCCACGACAGGCACCAACCACCTTACGGCCACAACTCAAATTGGACGCCACAACAAGAGAGGCACGGAAAATGGTCCATTTGGACTCAATGTCCCCACCTCCCCAGGGACATCGGAAAAGCTCTGCCGGAGGTGGGAGTTGAAACTCCTTCTGACAGGGGAATCTGCCAGACGCTCCCAACAAACCCTCACAATACGTTTGGGTCTGCCAGGTTGGAGCCTACTCACCACCAGGTGGTGATCAGTTGACAGCTCCGCCCCTCTCTTCACCCAAGTGTCCAAAACACGCAGCTGCAAATCCGATGATACAACCACAAAGACAATCATCGAACTGCGGCCAAGGGGGTCCTGGTGCCAAGTGCACATATGAACACCCTTATATTTGACCAACGTGTTCGTTATGGACAATCCGTGATGAGCACAGAAGTCCAGTAACAAAACACCACTCGAGTTCTGATCAGGGGGGCCATTCCTCCCAATCACGACCTTCCAGGTCTCACCGTCACTGCCCACGTGAGCATTGAAATCCCCCAGCAGAACAAGGGAGTCCCCAGCAGGAGTACTCTCCAGCACACACTACAAGGACTCAAAAAGGGTGGGTACGGTGAGCTGCTGTTGGGTGCATATGCACAAAAAACAGTCAGGACCCATCCCCCCACCCGAAGACGGAGGGAGGCAACCCTCTCGTCTACCGGTGTGAACTCCAATGTACAGGCACTGAGCTGGGGGGAAATGAGTATGCCCACACCTGCTCTACACCTCTCACTGTGGGCAACTCTAGAGTGGAAGAGAGTCCATCCATTCTCGAGAGAATTGGTACTAGAACCCAGGCTGTGTGTGGAGGCAAGTCCGACTCATCAGTCGGAACTTCTCGACCTCGCACACCAGCTCGGGTTCCTTCCCTGCAAGAGAGGTGACATTCCACGCCCCAAGAGCTAGCTTCTGGAGCCGAGAATCGGACCGCCAGCCTTTGGCTGCTGCCCAGCTCACACTGCACCCGACCCCTTTGGCCCCTCCAATGGGTGGTGAGCCCATGAGCAGGGGGATCCACGTTACCTTTTCGGGCTGAGCCCGGCCGGGCCCCATGGGTGTCGGCCTGGCCACCAGGCACTCGCTGACAAGCCCCACCTCCAGGCCTGGCTCCAGAGGGGGGCCCCGGTGACCCGCGTCCAGGCAAGGGAAACTTGGATCCATTAATTTTATTCGTCATGAGGGGTCTTTGAGCCGTGCTATGTCTGGTCCCTCACCCAGGACCTGTTTGCCATGGGTGACCCTGCCAGGAGCTTAAAGCCCCAGACAACTTAGCTCCTAGGATCATTGCGACACACAAACCCCTCCACCACAGTAAGGTGACAGCTCACGGAGGGGACTTCGTGGTTGACATCAATAAAAACAATACATTGATTTGCACAGCATGTTCAACCTATATTTAATTGAATACATGATTAAGACTCGATATTTAATGATCAAACTGATCACCTTTATTGTTTTTAGCACATAATGATTAACTTTGAATATCTTGGCTGCAACACACTCCGTCGAGCCCTATGGTGGCCGCCCCAAAGCCGCCGCCCCCAAGGCGGGGCCATGACCTTTGGGCCAAGGGACCGCAGAGGGCTCCTCGTCTGTGGCTCACATTCATGTGACTGGGAGCCAGCTAGCAGGGTGTGCGCTCATGGGAAGTTTTACCGCAACTTTCAATATTTTAAATAAACATGTTTTTTAGAGTCGCGGAGACTTCAGCTTGTTGTACGTGAACAACCTATAACATGTTTTAGTGGCCACATTGAGAAATTTGGGTGCAGCTCATAGCCCTGATACACAGTATCAACACATTTTCAAGAATCAATTTGAAAATTCATACATTCGCTGCTTTTTAGATATTTTAAGACTCGGCAAGAACCCTTTTTCAGCATTTTAAAATAAAGCCCATGGTTTCACCTCCTTCGTTATGTACGGTGATTAATGAGCGTCTTTGTTCCTTCTGTGGCTATGCAGACATTTGAGTACCTGAGTGACAGCTGAAGTTATGCAGAGCGTATTTTCAGCACCTGCCCAAGGCGCCTGACAGCCTGGGGGTGGTCTCCATTCTTCACAATTTTGGAGCCTCACTTTATATACTTAGCATATTTTTCATTAAAATTTGGCAGGCTTGTTCACAACAACACTCTTTCCTATAGTGTGTTGAATTTTTATATTTTTATTTTCACTTTACATGGACTTCAATGTTGTGAAATTGATGTAGCTTTCCTGCCTTTGTGGGTTTTGTATTGAGTGATAAAGTTAGACGCTGCATTTGTTGTGTCGATCTTCTAATTTCATCAAAAACATAATCCTTGAATCCAAAAGGAATAATCTTCATGGGATACTTTTAAAACAGTTGCTTCATGAATTTTCCTTCATCATTCCGCACTATATTGAAAATAGCAGATTTTCAGCAGTTGTCGAGTTTCAAGTTATCAGCAAGCAAATCCCCATTCTTAAAAAAATCACTTGAATGTGACTTCAATCCCTTCACCCCCTCCACCCCAATCATCTCTAATGTATAGTTTTCGGTTTGCCTCTCATGTTTGTTTTGGGAAATGTGGGAGGAGACTAGAGTAACCAGAGAATACCCAGGGATGGGAAAAATATGCAAATGCCACACAGCAATGGTTTTAATGAGGATACTGACCTTGATCTCCTGTGAGGCAGAAGTTTTAACCAGTATTCGATCAGCCTGTCTGTATAAAAAAAATATAGCTAAACCGATTGTCATTGATGCACATGTTTATTTTCTCTCAAAACTGGCAATAGTTTTAACTGCGATGATATGTTAATGCATGTTAATGTGGAACAAGAGGAATGGGCTTCCTCTGCATCCAATGCTGCCCTTTTGAACCTAACAGAACGATGCAATTGCAGTAAAAACATCCAATGCATGTGTTTGTCCAGCTGCTTCATCCTAGAAACTTGAGTGAGAGGGCAGACTAAAAGGCTTCTACATGCTATTGTTTGAGTGCAAAAATAATTATACAGTAAAAAAAGGAAAGCTGATACGCTTCTCTCCATTCTCGCCGCTCCAAAAATCTTGCCTTCTAAAGTCATGTCGCTGCCTTTTCTTCTACATTTGGCTACAAACACACCAGCACAGCATCTCACACCCTGGTCTTGTGGCTAGGGTTCGGTGCTCTCACAGCCGTGATCAGGGATTGATTAAGGGCCAGGGAAGCAACTGAAAAGTTCCAGGACAAGTTTCAAGTTTCACTGGCCCTTTGTCTTTATTGCTTTCTATACTGTACTATACAGTAACTACCAGAAGACTATTTTCTCAGTTGAACTATTAAAAAAAAAAAAAAAAAATTCTGGTTGCCAGATGACGGTGAAAAAATTTTCATAATTAGGGAAGACAAAATAGTTGGCTGCATGGTGCTCGACTGGTGAGCACATCCGCCTCACAGTGCAGAGGTGCCTCCGGCCTTCCTGTGTGGAATTTGCATGTTCTCTGCATGGGTTTTCTCTGGTATTCGATTTCCTCCCACATTCCAAAAACATGCATGGCAAGATAATGGAACACTCTAAATTGTTTTTAGGTGTGATTGTGAAGGCCAACGGTTGTTCGTCTATGGATGCTCTGCGATTGGCTGGCAACCAGGTCAGGGTGTGCCTCGCCTACTGCCCAAAGACAGCTGGGATGGGGTCAAGCACACCCGCGACCCTCGTGAGGGTAAGCGGATTAGAAGATGGATAGATGGATGGATGGATGGATGGATGGATGGATGGATGGATGAAAAGCCATAAAAATGCCAATGAAGTGCCTCTTCCCAAACACTAAGCACTTCATTAACAAACTGACTGCAAATGAGGGAGTCGAGTAATTCAACGCTGCCACTTTAAAGGCATCCAGCCATTTTCTAGTCGCTTGTTCTCTTCATGGTCTGACACAGGTGTAAAGGTCGCATACTGTACAGCCTGGACTAATGTGTGGTGATTTTGAATGGTCAGATATGCGAGACAAGATTCAGGTTACGAACATTGGCCCTTACAATCCCATCTGTAATTAACACAACAATATGGAGAACGGTTTTGTTCTTTTTCATATTTTCAACACAATGTTAACTCCTATTGAGAATACTGAGATAGTGTTACTTCTTGCAATTGGTATACACTGGCAGGTATTCGCACAACCGGCCGTCTTTATCCTGTGTCAGTTGCCTCTGTCAAAGGGGCTATCTTGAAAGTAGGGGGAAGAGGGGGATTCTTGAACTTCCTGGCTTCCGAGCTGGTTGCAGAAACATCATAGTAGCTGAACAACAGCTGTGTGAAAGGGAATATCACAAAGTCAGAACCGATAGTGTTTAACATCAGAGACTCATTTCATTTTATTTCATTCTCCCTTGCCTTCATGTAGAAAGCAACTGTAGTTGTTTCCATTGCAATCGACACCCTGTCACCCCCCACACATATGTTGACGGAAAGCAGTTCACACAGCAAACAAAGCAAAAGTTCTGTGTAAAATGGGATGGGTAAATTAATGCCAACTCACCTATTAGAGTATGTCTCTGATGTGTCAATTTTTCATATTTGTGGGAAAAGGATGATACCGTACTTTGCAATAGTCATATTTTATCCACACCCTGATAGATGACCTCACCTGTGAAGTGCTCGGCCGATCAGGGGTGGGCACACCTTTTGGCTCGGGGGCCACATTGACTTTTAAAATTTGACAGATGGGCCGTGTCGGCACAAGATATGGGACATGTAAAAAAAATGCATTTGTTGACAGTCCATATCAAACATTAACAGAACAAAAGCATTAAAGTATTAACATACTTTTTTTAAAACAAGAACAGTGTTGTTGATCACCCATTTTAGCCAGTGCATTGTTGCAGATGGGTTGTGATCTGACCAGTAGAAGTAGAGCGATACAGTAAGTATTTTCTAGTCAAGAATCATATTTGCGGTGTCCAATCTTTCC
Organism: Hippocampus comes; assembly: GCF_001891065.2. Classification (NCBI taxonomy): domain Eukaryota; kingdom Metazoa; phylum Chordata; class Actinopteri; order Syngnathiformes; family Syngnathidae; genus Hippocampus; species Hippocampus comes. Next base: position 3,017,810 of record NW_017842057.1, on the reverse strand, counting down.
TTATAACAGATGTGGGGTATAACTACGGTACATGTCCCGTATGAATGTCCAAGTATGTTAACAACAAACGTGTGACAACACAAGCAACAAATTGCAACAATATATTGCCCAAAAACTGTTTAAAAAACAAAAACTGCTGTATAAAGTACAGCTATATGAACAAAATATAACAAAAGTAGGACTATTTGCTTAAAAATGAGACTAGTAACAGACCTGGTAGCTTTACTTTCCACTCACTCACCGTCTCTGACTTGACCTCCCCTCGATCACCACCCAAGACAGCGTTGCTCAGCTGATGTCGTGCAAACAACTTTTAAGTCTGCCACGGAACACTTTGAATTCCTCGATGCTCATGGTTTGCGCCATCGAGCTTGCCTTCTCTCTTGTTAGCGGTCCAGTTTGTGGAATGTTTTTAGGACGATAACAGTCAAACCATTCCAGGAAACGTTAATTTACTCAACTGTCCGTCAAGCCGCAAGCAATTCACTCTGAGCAGGGAAATTGCCAGAACCGGATTAAGCAAGAATCAATTCCTTGTTTTTTAAAGGCTCGGAGAGTTGAGTCTTTCCGACTCCAAGCGTCTGTCTCCTTAATGTTTCGTACGATCTAACCCGCTTCGCTTAGTCGGATGCGTTTCACTTCTCTTCCATGGTCATTACCGTTGATCTTCGTTTGGATGCCATGATCTACTGGACGTAAGTTAAAATGAATGAAATTAAAATTGTTCACAATTCCCTTAAAACTCACTGCAAAAAAGAGTTACTTAGATGTCGCCGTTTTGGATCCAATGATAAAAAATAGTGGCACGGACACAGTTATTCCGTAGTATCGAGCGATACTTGCTTGAGTTGGTGCTACTGTGGGGTTCCGTATGGGTTCCGTTGTTGTGAATCAATCGTTAATGTAACAGAGTAGTAGAAAGTTTAATGCATATGTTGTTTTTTTTTTTCTGGGTTCGGGAATTTCCGTTTGACAGAGGTCCGTAGGTGGTAGAGAAGATCTCTCCCCCGACCCCTCCCTCCCTGTGCTCCACAACCTCAAGTCACTGTGCCACCTGGGGTTGAAATGCCTGTCATTACAAGTCCAAATGAAATTAATGCAATCATTCACATCGAACCTTAATTGTCTACCAATCTTCGGTGGGTCGGATTAAAAAGGCTAACAGGCCCGTGGGCCGTAGTTTGCCCATCCCTGTCCTAGAAGGAGGCCTTTTTTGGGCACCTGTGGTATTGACTTGGAATCTTACCGGGGAAGTAATTAGCAATATAAAGGACAGAAACTCAAGCTCTACGCTCAGGCATAGACAATAAAAGCCAACGTTGGGCAAAAGAGGAAATTTGAGTCTACATTCTGTCTGACTTTTGTGCTGATAAGAGATATGGCTCTGCTGGCACCTCAGCTAGCACAGACTGTAGTAAACACACTGAGAGTAAGGGTAGGACATTGAGTCTCCCTCATCCTTGGGCTTAACATGACACTGAAGTACTTCTACAAGAAGAGAAAGAAAAGGAGAGACTGCACACAAGACAAACTGCCTCTATTCTTTGTTACCGGCTGAAATGTCAGCACCATTCTTTCAGTGCAGAGGGAAGGAGTAGGATGGAGGTGGGCCAGACAAAAGACGAGCGAGTCGATGATTTGTTGCTTTCATCCCACCCACTTTTATTCTGCTGGAGAAGTAATCATGGATCTAAACAGGACTGAAAAGTACATTTTTTTTTCCAAGCATGAAAGTCAAAAAGCTCCTTCTGTGAGCTCCATCCGAAGCAATATTTCACTGCAAGATAATTCCTACTGGGGACAAACCACAAGACAAGATACACAATTTCAATGTCTTGAAAGGAGTCAATCCCACCAATAAAAGAAACATTGACAAGAGAACCTCAACAACAAAACTAATATTCTGAATGTCTTTACATATATTTGCTTCCATTGTTTTTGAAGAAGAAAATAATAATTGGGAACTAATCAGAATTAAACAACTTCTTTACCAATTTATAGGTAGAGCTATATGGCACATTGAGGTTTGTATTCTACATTGAAAATAATTATATTTAAAGAGATTCTGTGAACTGGTGCCATTGCAGAAACATTACAGAATAGTATTTTTGGCAGCTTTTAATTAGGGTTAGGGAAATAAATTGCTAATACATGAGTGACATTAAGATATGTAATTTGTTTTTGTTTTTTTACTGCACCACTTGCCAATATAAATTACAAATACACAATATTGATTAATCAGTAACATCAATTGCCAACAAAAGTTGTGCAAGTGTAAAACATTTGCTAGTTGTTCCAATTCCAAAGCCTGTTTTTAGGTAGTTTTTATTGTCATTGCATAAAAACACAATGAAATTGCACATGCCCCCTACACATAAAAACCACAACAACATTCAATCATCAGCAACCACAGAGAACGTAACATAACATTTAAAATGTATGTTAATGTAATAGAATATAAATAAAACATGTATACTTTGTACTTAAAAACGGAATCCAGGCATGATGTTGGAATCATCTTGGATTTATTAGAATCTGCTATTTTGTCACACAATGAGAGAGAATAAAAGGAGAAAGGGAATGAGATGAGACTGGACCTAGTCAATGTCAGATAATAGGCTAACAATGCCAAGTCGGAAGACATTTTGCCTCTCGAGCCACTTTGGCGGCGCAGACAAAAAGGTGAAACAAATCCTGTGGTGGCAACAAAGCTCCATTCCCTCTCAGCCGAGACAGCTGGAACCCCCCTCTGCTATTCGCCTGCAGCCACCACACTTTTGGATTGCTCATGTTAATTATACCATGAGGCACGTCGGCCGTGTGATTAGTCGCCAGCCACTATAACCAACCCATCACTTTACTCATGGGGCTGAGTAAAAGCTCGCAAACGGCATCTGTTTTACCTCTATTACCTTTACATTATCATGGTCGAATATACCTGTGATTAATTTACCAACAGATACTAATCAGTTAATCAAACTTCAAGAAATGCATCATAGGTAAATATGGGCAATGGCAGTGAAGTGATGCAAAATTATGCTTTTGACAGTACCCACGGATGTTCTCTAATATACAGGTATGCCCCAAGTCTGGGTAAAGAGGTGTGTTTTTGTGGGATGGGGGAACTGAACGTAGCCATTCTGGATGGCCAAGAATCATGACCTGAACAATTATGAAAAGTGAGAAACTTCATATTTCATCACATGAAGCAACACATGAAATAAAAACGCCACTCTTTTTTGATGCACAAAGTATAAAGTTAAGGTATTATTATGATTGCTCTTTGAACACTGCACCCATGGAAAAAAATACACTACCCGCCGACTCCTGTATTCAGAGTTGTCAGGCACTCTGCTGATTGAGGCTGAGCTTTGTTTAATTAATTTCAGGCTTGATGGAATGACTAGGGCTTATGCCTCTGGAACCAGGCTGTCACATCAGCCCTTTAAGCCTCAAACTCATTGCCATAATGTGCTTGCAGGAAAACCCTGCACAGAGAGTCTAAACAAGATGGCCTTCGATCTTATCATGCGCCCCCCACACCACGCCTCCCACCTCGCCCAGATTTAGACCAAGGTAAAAAGACACCATTGTTGTGGAGATAAATCGAGAGGAGTTGTGGATTGTTATTGATTAATATGCAAAGGGTTGAATGAGCGTACAAACATACACACAAAACCGTGTAGCTGCTCACTCCTCACCAGTCAAATTCACCTAGGTCGAGGGTCGGCAACACGCAGCTCCGGAGCCGCATGCGGCTCTTTAGTGCCGCCTAGTGGCTCCCTGGAGCTTTTTAAAATGTTTGATAATGGAAAAAGATGGGGGAGTGAAAATATATTTTTTGTTTGAATATGGTTTCTGTAGGAGGACAAACATTCTTAACATTTTCCAATGCTGTAAAAAAATGTTGAATAAATATTACATTTTAACATTTCATTTCTGTCAACGAAGATTTGTGTCAAAGCCTGCGACACACGTTTCTATTAGGCAGGTGGCTGTTGTACGAAGAAAGGGCGTTTCATGTCCAATTCACCGAGGGAACTGGCAAAGAATGGCAATCTGAAAGACCGAGAGAAGCATTTTAAAATGGTACACGTCAGCTGCGTGTGTAATTGTGTGTGTATGCCTGTGTGTGTGGTCAGGGGTTGATCGCGGGAGGCTGGTTGATCGAAAAATAGAGCTTTGGTCAAAAAAGGTTGGGCCACCCTGCTCCACAGGATATACTGCAGGGGAAAACAAACATTTAATCGGAAAGGCTCATTGTGTATTTGGAGCCAACTTACTCATTTTGATAGTAGGCTAATATAGCTAAATTAGATACATACAGCGTGTGTTGCCTTCTTTCTGAGGCTTTTAATTTGTTGCGGCTTCAGACACATTTCTTTTTCGTTTTTTTGGTCCAATATGGCTCTTTCAACATTTTGGGTTGCCGCCCCCTGACCTAGATAATGCATCCAGAAGAGTTTAATTTCTTTTCATAAACTTTTGACAATATCAAAGCAAAAATGAAGCGCTTGCAAATGTTTATGACATGCAGGTGTATTTTATTCTAAATGGCTTATGTTTTTTTTTTCCCCATCCCGTTACGTATTTCAAAGTCCGCTGGCTATACATTTCTGTGGAATATTCTATGGATTTAGGACCACAGTGAACATCATCAATTTCCAGGGATAGAAACTGTTTGTCACTGTCAATCAAAATTACTTTTTCAAACCATAGTAAGCAAACAAAATAGCTGAGAAGTCAATGTTTATCGTACCATCCAGAAGTCATGGTTTCATTAAATAAAATGCACACATATAACAATTTTGATGTGACACATTCATAATACGAGCAGAAAAAAAAACTTAAATTAAAAGAGCAATGTTTAGAATTGTGAATGGTATACAGTGATCCCTCGCTATTTCGCGGTTCGTTTATCGCAGCTTCAGTGCATCACGGATTTTTTCAAACATATTCATAAAAAAAAAAAAAAAAACATATACATGTAATACAGTACTGTATATGTTGCTCTATGTGACTCACTGTTGTTTTGCTGACTTTCGCAGCGTCTCGCGGACCGTTTGCAGACTTTTTGCGGACTTAAAAAAAATATGTGTGTATATATATATTTTTTAACATGTTTACTGTATTTTGTTATTCATAAACTAACCTAACTTTTACATGTTTAAATCTATTAGTATACAGTCATGTTAATTACTTCAAAATTTACTTTTACATGCATGTATACCATTAAATTTTCCATTAACCGCGATAAACGAGGGATTACTGTACACCGATTTTGCCACTTGCTGTCCACTGAAAATGACATCACGGTTGTTCAGGGCTTATAGGTAACGACCAGTGGCGGGCCGTGCATTTCAACCATAGGCCTTCAGTGACGTCACATATTATGAACACAATACTGTATAGGCTCGTCAAGCAGCACTTAATTTCAGGAGCATTTAAAACCATCAAGTATGCATTCACAATTAAGAGCAGGAAACTACATTTACAGATAGTCAAAAATAAAAAGATGATTTAAAAATACAAACTAAAAAAGGCCACCCAAATTACGCTGTGTGATCGTAACCCTTGTGCTGCAATTTCTACGATGTTTGTAACACATGGGTTACCCCATATGTTACAATTTCTACAATTTTTGTAGATTTTATCGTATTGTCATCTTTAACTCAAAGACAAAGCATAAAAAGTGTGTGATATGAAATATTCCAATTCATGTTTTATTTATATAGATTTATATTCATGTTTTGGTCATGGCACAATACCGCTTTTATTGTCCATACAGGGCAAAAATACAAAGGGCAAAAATACAATGAAAAAAATAAGAACTATATGTGTATGTATAGCACTGATGCCACTGAACATGTCGAGTGGTTGAAAGTGAAATAAATATTCAGGAATAATACTTTTACAATTTTTGTAAAATTGTATGTTGCGTTATATAAACTTATTTAGATCGACTGCAGCACATGGGTTTTAAACAAGTCTGTCAGGAGAGCATGGAGTTGTGTGTCTCTCTCTCCCTCTCTCGGTGCGTCGGTGTGTCCCCCAGCGTGAGAGACAGGCAGGCCGGCTGCGCCTGTCCAGATGTGCGGGATTCTGATATTTTTGCCTCCTCCGCACACCGTCTGGCTAATTAACATCACACCTGCGTCTAATTGGCTGAATGAGTTTGTTGCAAGGCCGCAGAGGTGGACGCGTCAAAAATCAACATTGTAATAAGACGCTCTTTATCTGCGTATTCACACTGCTAAAACGACAGCTATCATTCAATGCCATGATGCCATCTGTGCCAACCACCGAGATAACCGGACTCAGATGGTCACAAGTCACATGACCGTGGCGACATTTTCATCTGTTGCTGTGATTGGTCAAAACAAACGATTGGTAGGTGTGAACAAGTTACACGATGAGCGCCAAGTATTGTACTGAACGGCCTCGCCTTTCCCGAGCCGATCACATTGGGGCAGTCCCAGATTGATACTGTTGAGAACTCCTTTCAGTGATTCACGTAGAGGTATGGCTTTTGTCAAGTTACTAAAATGTATGCTAGTCATCAAAGACTAGGACAGGGTCATTATGCATGCCAATTCTACCAATATATTACGTCAAAGTGAACAGTACAATTTTGCTCAGGTCACGCTCATCCGACCTAGATAACAGAATAGACAGGCCCAAAAAGCAACGAACTCACGAAGTAGCAGAAAACAGTCAATGCTGAATAGATGACGTGAAATTATTCAATTTAGCAAAAGCTGGCTCTATTTGCAAAAAAATGATTGAAATTGCCACAAATGCATCAGGACTGAGACCTCCACGAGGGGCCATGTTTACTTCACATAAACCCGCTGTGCGTTCATTTACAGCGCACAGGGGCCTGCTCTGTTTAATCTGAAGGCCCCGAGCAAGTTTAATTAACCTGGCAACACAAGCTAGATGAAATATGATTGGTTAAAAACTCTACCATAATAAATAAGTTATTTTTCGAGTGGCTTTCAATGTTATTCAAAAAAACATTGAAAGCCACTCAACTAAGTGGAAATAATATGACGTAAAGAATACAGAGAATAATTTTGTTGACATATTTATGAAAATAAAATAACAAATTTATGTTATTCTCAGAAAAGTAAATTTACTTTTCTGAGAATGTTTAGGCCAGCAGAGAAGGCCTTGCTGGCCCTCAGGGTCCGCCACTGGTAATGACCAATCACGGATCATCTGTTTTCTGAGCTTGGTCATGTAACATTTGCAAGCCGTGCCCTAATTGGTTAATACCTGAACCCTGAGAAACTGTGATGTCATTCTCAGTCGACAAAGTGGCAAAATGGTTGCCCTATTTAAAGTGGATAAAAACAACTGGATTTTGCTGCATAATTCATATTTCACAATTACAATATTAACCATAATACTGTGTTTAGAGTAATGGGGCCACATAGAACATATTGTCAAGATTTTTTTGTGTGTTGAGTTCCCCTTTAAGATATTTTCAATAAATGGGCCATCGATCGCAGTATGCAAAATGGTTTGTGATTGTCGTGGGAGTTGAGCGGCGAGGAGAGCCAAAGCAGAGAGTTTGTGTTCTTTCAGACATGTAGGCTGAGAGTTGCGGGAAATACATAGCCCAATAGAAATAATTTATTTTGAAATAAGATAATAAGTCTCTTGGTAGCTCACTACTCATCCTGGTTCTTTTCCCCAAGCTAAGGCACGCCACAATAGCAACTATGGCTACAGTACAAATGTATGAAACCCCTGCTAAGCAGCGGTGAAAGAATAGAACACATCAGTGAGAAATTATGACTGTTACTCTTGTACACAGGTAGATAATGTCATATAATAGGTTATTATTATATGTTTAGTGCTTTACGAGAGTTTACACTATTTACGTCATGCTTGAGTTGATGGACAGGTCCCGCCTATAAGGGGGAGTTCCCGGAAGCAACGGCGAGTAAGTCCACCGCATGTTAGTTGCTCTGCCACGTTATTAATAAAAAGACACATAAAACCCAATCCCTGCCTGCCAACAATTATTACAGATAAAACTTTGTTTTATTTCAAGTAGGGCAGAGAAAGATTCCAATGCAGAGTATGTGTTATGTACATGGTCGCCATTACCTCCTCATAGGCTCGAGGGCTAATCATCAAATATAGCACTCCCTCTCCAACCCTAACTGAGTGGCTCAACTCATTTTTCAACATTGACAATCAATTAGCAACTACACATATCAAATTTGCACACAAAGTGCACTTTTACCCCAACAATACTTGCTCAGATCAAAATATTATTTAAAAAGTAATGAAGCACAAAAATGTAAAAACACGCTAGAGCTCTGGATGTCATGCACCCCACAATGCCCATTTTGGCAAGAAAACGTCGTCACTAATTTGAGAAATGACACATTTTGACAATGGTCTAGATTTGTGTTCACCACAGTGCCACAACATGACAGGGCAAGTATTCTACATGAATCAAAAGTTTACAGTTAAGTTGTAGCACTGGTGTCCAACCGGACTGCTCCTCCCACCTGCTGGTTACTCTCCAGCGCCCATTCTACAGCGAGACTGAGACACCCCACGTTGGCATCCTTTCCTTGCCTGCCCGTGGTCTGTGGTGGGCAATCTGGTGAGTGCCTCGTTTCTCCAGGCAAGGCTGATCTGCACTAGTAGCAGCCACCAAAGTTGCCGTGGCGGGGGCTTCAGATAAATGTGTACTCACACGCAGGGGTGCCTGGCCTGTCAACAGGGCGCCCGCCAACACAGCCGCCCACCCGTGCTTCTACCCGCCTGCCAACCAGCCCAGCTCTGGCTCTGAGGCAACATGACTGACATACAGTAGGTATGCTTCTGTCAAAGATTAAAGCCATGCAACTCCAAGTACATACAGCCCATAACCTAAAGTTTGTAACCTTCCAAACCTGTATAATTGTAAGGACTCACTAGTGCAGAACGTCCAGGTTTGACTGACTCACAGTGACCAAGAAGTCTCGCAGAACATGTAGCCACCCAATGAGCCTGCAAGCCGCAATAGAAGTGGGAACACCAGTGCCTCTCCTCGGGATGAAATTGCCCACAACCTAGTTGCATAGGTTCCTCGGTGTGCGCTCACACAACCATCCACCTTCACATTCACACCTAGGGACAATTTAGAGTGTTCCATTAACCTGCCATGCATGTTTTTGGAATGTGGGTGGAAAACCCACACAGGCCCAGGGAGAACATGCAAACTCCACACAGGGAGGCTGGAGCTGGAATTGGACCCTGCACCTCCGCACTGTGAGGTCGACACACTAACCACTGGACTGATTTTGATATAGAATATAATAATTAAACAGAATCGATCCTTTTTACTAATACTTAATACTTTGAGAACCATTATGCAACATGCAAATGCATGAAAAACACAGTACATATCTGTACACTGAACTTCACTATCTACCTGCTCATTGTCTGAAGAGTCTACATCCTTTGTCCGACTGAGAGAGTTTCATCACTCATATTGTACCACTTAAGATTGTGTCTCAAAGAAATGGTAGTCTTTTAACTCGTTAAATCAGACGTGGGTGGTAGATGCAGAGAAAATGGTGTAAATATGCATTCCATTACATTTGGGAGAATTTAATTCAGTGCAAACAATGCTAAAATGATGGTCTAGGTGGACTGGTGACCATTTAAAATCTCAGGCAAAGCTAAGACTAATGGATTGCTTTATATGCTGCACATTCGGAGAATGGAAAAGGGATTGGGAGAGCTTAAGCGCCTGACGCACCCAGCATGTAGATTCCAGAATAAATAAATCATTAAAATTTCAAAATCACGGTATACTGCATGTGTTGGACACTGACTTTCTTCTGCAGACAGAAAGCTTAGCAAGTGACACAGTATGTGGATACTGTGTGGATAACGGTGAACATTATTCCAGCCAGCTACAGTTTGTCATTGTGGTGTTGCATACATGACATTGTAATGCACTTGCCGCAGTACTACATGTTGTTTCTTATCACAATTCTGAACGGGCAAAACTGATATGGATATACATTTGAATAAAAACCCATTGTACTTTACATGTGTGCAACGTCATGATCTTAGGTTTTTTTTTTTTTGGTTTTTGTTTTTTTGCTGTTTGTTGTTGTTAACACTGAAACATAATTTTCTGTTTTCGTCTGTGAGTTTTGAAGTGGTCAGCCTTCTTTGTCTACTCAGCAATATCTTTGTCTCCACCAGGCCTAGTCAGCCTTACTCCGTGTCAGCCAGTGAGCTCCCTCAAGCCACTCGTGCTCCTCGTTTCTAAATTCTTTGTTTTTCGTACCTGGCTTCCTTTATACTCTTTCATTAATAGTCCTGTGTTCTGCGTAGTGAGCCTGTCACCATTCTTTATCCATCCATCCATCCATCCATCCATCCATCCATCCATCCATCCATCCATCAGATTCCCCTGAACCTCTGCATATTAGATTCCCCTGAACCTCTGCCTATCAGATTCCCCTGAACCTTTGCCGCTCTTTGCCTTTGGCTGCTTCCCTGCACTTGGGTTCACTGCCATGTGTTTGCAGACCACACCCTTTTATGACAAGGATAGCCGGTAGTAGTTATACAAAGTAATGCTTATTTATTCATTTATTTATTTTTTAATGATATGAAGTTTCACCCCCAAGGGGAAATTCAATTTTACACTGCAGTCAATGTATGCACACTAAAAGAACCAGGTCACACATGAGCAAAGCAAGGGAGACATGTCAGAGTAACGGAGTGTAGCTGTGCTCCCGAGGTGAGTTCGAGATTCCGTGACTGGTGCCTCGCTTAAGGACACATCAACAGTGCTGAAACTGGGGTCTCGCCAATATCCAGTCCTTCATTACTTTCATCCTTTATGCGTAAGTTGTACATTTAGAATGTGCAATGACTTTCTGAAAATAATTTGTATATCTATGGGTGTCATCCATGGTTTTGTGTCTCTTTGTGTCCTGTGGTCGGTCCAGGCTAGATCCCATCTCTTGCCTGAAGTCAGCTGGGATAAGAAATTAAGCATACACGCAAGGTGGTGGCAAACTTTGTGATAATAAACGCTATTAAAGTTGGGTAGATGGATACTCAGAATTACCTTGTAAACATGTTGTTTGACATGACTTCAGCCATGGATGGTTGAGTAAGTTCTAATGGTAGCTATGAAAGACTAACAGCACAATACATTTTCTTCATACAGAGACTAAAAAGAAGTGTGTGGCATGTCCAAACATTAATAACTGCTCACTCAATATCAATATAATGGAACTGGCAGGGCAGCTTTATTTTCTTGACTACAAAGACATAACTGTAACTGCCCGCCCGCAGTTGACAAGGATAATGTTATCGTATGTGAATCAATATTGCAGTGTGGTTCAGCAGCAAGAGAGAAGCACAAGAAAGCATTATCATAAGGAAAGCCCCTGGACAAATCTGATTAGCAGCCATTTGAAAAGGCTGTTCCCAGAAGGACCTGCTGTCACACTGACCGTGCTTAACCCTTTGACTTTTTGGGTTCAAGTCCAATTAACCTTCAGGATGAAGCAAGAGTGTCACCAGCAGTGCAGTCAATAGAAGCCCAATAGTAATCATTTCATTTTCTGGTTCATTAAACACATACAAGCCCCACCTTACTTATCTCAATCCAAGACAGCCATTTGTCATTGGAGACACCCAGGACAACAATGTAACCAGGGAGGGCTTGTTGCAGAGTCCCATCTGTGCTATAGTTACTCATCTGGCATCAATTCCTCACTCACAAAAAGTTAGGCTGTATTGGTCTGTATTAAACAAACCTCTTAATGCTATTTTCCCTCCACTGTTGTAATAATTTGACTAGTGCGGATCAATACTGAATGAACAACATGTCCGATACGAGAGCTTAATGCTCTGAATTCAATTTTCAAATTATAATATCAATTTGTTTGATACATCAGGCACTTAAGGTAATACATATAATTAATTAAGTCTCAGTGGAATCTGTACGAATATGGTACCACATTGCCCACTCATGAATAATGGAAAACATTTATCTCATAAAACACACAAATAGTCCTCTGACCTCTGAAACGCGCCAAAGTGGTTCCTAAACTATGCCCATATTTGGACTTCCTGATTCATATGGTAGGCTTTGGACACCACGACCAAAACAGCCCATCCTTCCTCTCAAAGGGTGGACGGCATTCTTGTCTGAACAGGCTGCTGCTGAATTTTGTCTATTTTTTTACAGCTTTTGGACAAACTGACATAGCGCTCCAGATGTTGACGTCAGGCATCCTCACAATGCATTGCGCCATATGTAAACATCACATTGGTAGTAAAGAAACCGAGGTGCTACGTTGAGTAAATTCAAACGCCACACTTTTGCAATGCACCAGGGCACCACAACGAGAGGAGGCAAAAGAAGGTGTGAGCATTCTCTTAGTTATTGCCTGATTAGCAATCACTTCATATCGGGTGAGTCAATTAATGAATCAGTCATATGGACGTATCATAGCTTGATTGTATAGTTAGATATGATTAAATGCTGGTGAAAGACGTGATCCGGCACTTGACACAGCAGATGCTAACATACCTAATAACAATAGTTCTAGACCTGCGTGAAAATGGCCTCCCACCACACAAAATTTTGGGGTAAGAGAATAGTCTGCTTTGTTTATGACGAAAAAACATTCGTCCTTATTATTTCAATATTACACAGTTAAATTTAATAACTTGGCCAACAGTGGCAGCACAAAAAATGCTTTTTACGGCATAATCGACCATGGCTGACAAATCCGCAGGTGCAAGCAAACATAATAACGATAGTACAAGACCCGAGTGAAGCTGCTAGTTTAGAAGGCATACTGACCACACATAAAAGGGCATAACAAATCCGGAGTGTACAACTTTGTAACCTTTTAAGACTTTGTATAATCACAAGCACTCACCAGTGTAGAGAGTGAAATTCAACCAGATAATTGTAGATATCTAAATATTGCAGATCCAGAATATTCTCCCGAACTGCTGTTGCGATCGTTGAAAAAAAAAAAAAATAGCACATCTGCGGCTTGACGGTAATATCCAAGCTGTCCAGCTTGTGCATGTATCTCATAAAGTCTTTTTCATCAAAGTGAGATTTGAATTCACTTGGTTTAGGGGTTGGCAACACGTGGCTCAGGAGCCGCATGCGGCTCTTTAGCTTTAGCATTTTCCAATGTTGTAAAAATATTTCGAATAAATATTACATTTCAACATTTTTGTCAACGAAGATTTGCGTCATAGCCTGCGACACACGTTTCTATTAGGCAGGTGGCTGTTGTAAGAAGAAACGGCGTTTCATGTCCAATTCACCAAGGGAACTGGTAAAGAATGGCAATCTGAAGGACTGAGAGAAGCATTTTAAAACGTTACACGTCAGCTACGAAACTTAACACGCTGCAAAAGTGCATCCCGTGCCTCGTTCATCTTAGTCGCCGTTATGGTTGTTGCTCATTATGGCATGCGTGCATAAGTGCGTGTGTTTACGTGCGTGTGCGGTCATGGGTCGATCGCGGGAGGCTGGTTGATCGAAGACTAGAGCTTTAGTCAAAAAGTTTGGGCCTGTAGAGCATATGCAGGGAAAAAAAAAACGTTTAACGGGAAGGCTCATTGTGTATTTGTAGCCAACTTAGTCATTTTGATATTAGGCTAATATAGCGAACATAGATACCAGTGTGTTGACATCTTTCTGAGGCTTTTAATTTGTTGCAGCTCCAGACACATTTGTTTTTCGTTTTTTTTTTTTGTTTTTTTTTTTTTGGTCCAATATGGCCGTTTCAACATTTTGGGTTGCCACCCCCTGACTTGGACGAATGTTGATGTTGACACGAGGTTTTATTGGTGCTCTCCATTGTTGTGCTTTGTGTGCTGGCACAACAATACTCCCAACGTGGCTGTGTAAACAAATGCACACGGCAATAGTCATGTGACGTCAGTAGCTCTATGCATGCTTCAAACTATTGTACAACAACTGAGTGTGCAACTTTGGTGGCACTACAGGAACTGTAAGGGAAGTGGGAATGATGTGGTGTGCAGTTTCTCGGTTAAACTGGGGTGGAAGGCGAATGATTGAATGGAGAAATGGAGCAATGTTCATGCGTGGTGCACACCAGCGTCACCATGTGTGCTGAGAGGGTGTGAGCAGTACGAAATTGTTCATGTGGGCAGCTTCAAGGAAACATTAATGGAGCTATAGCTATGCTTCTAAACGGTGTGTGTGTGTGCGTGTGTGTGTGTGTGTGTGTGTGTGTGTGTGTATG
>NW_017842057.1:3000456-3003496 GCF_001891065.2 Hippocampus comes | reverse complement strand
GGGATCTGTTGCAACCACTCATCTAGTTTGGGGGTCACTGCCCCGAGTGCTCTGACCACCACAGGCACGACTGTCACCTTTACCTTCCAGGCTCTCTCCAGCTCCTCTCTGAGCCCTTGGTATTTCTCTAGTTTCTCGTGTTCCTTCTTTCTGATGTTTCCATCACTTGGGACCACCATATCCACTACAACGGCTTTCCTCTGCTCTTTATCTATGATCACGATATGTGGTTGGTTCGCCATTACTATCTTGTCAGTCTGTGTCTGGAAATCCCACAGGATCTTCACTCGGTCATTCTCCACCACCTTTGGAGGTATTTCCAATTTTGACCTTGTTCCAGTCCATATTCCACACAGATGTTTCGGTAGACATACCAGCCACCTGGTTATGGTGTTCCATGTAGGCTTTCCCTGCCAGCATCTTACACCCTTCAGTTATGTGTTGGATCGTTTCAGGTGCCTCTTTGCACAGCCTACACCTTGGGTCTTCTCTGGTGTGGGGTATCTGGGCCTCTATGGCTCTGGTGCTCAGGGCCTGCTCCTGAACAGCCAGGATGAGTGCCTCTGTGCTGTCCTTCAGGCCAGTGATCTCAAGCCACTGATCGGACTTCTTGAGATCAGCCACTTCAGTGATGGTCCGGTGGTACATCCCGTGTAGGGGCTTGTCTTCCCATGATGGTCCCTCTTCCAGCACATGCGCACCAAAAAGTCTTCCATTTTCTTAAAAGCTCACCGAGCGACTTAAAATCTGGTGCGTCTTGTGTATGGTCATTACGGAAATATGTCGACCCCAAAATGGCTTCTTGCTGGAGACATGCTGACAATGTTATAACTTGCTGTTGGTTCAGTGAACTGTGTCGCTGCTTTATTATATAAGTTTTTGTTGCGGCTCCGAAAAAAGGAGAGCTGTGGGGTTGTTTTTTTTAAAACAGTCTCAACAAAACAGTCTTCAGTTCGACTCAAGGCGTTTAAGACCGCCTCCGAAAAACGTGAACTAACGATTACGTCACTGACACTACGAAAATTGAAAATAATACATCAAAACTGAAAAGCAAGCGAGGATAACACAAAATAAATTCTGTACCCCCCCCTACAGAATTTATATTGTGATTTCATCATTTGTGAATACACAACAAAGGAATAAATAACTACTACTGACATCTGATCGGTCTGTTGGAGCTACGATCAAGGAAATGCCATTGCGTTTTTCGGAGCTGGTCATGAACGCCTCTTGAGTTGAACGACAGATGAGAAGGCACGGAGATGGACAAAGATGCACCTGTATTTGTTGAAAAAAGGAGATCTGTGGTTTTATTTTTTTTTTAAACGCAGACTTTATTAATGGTTTTCACAGTCTCAACAAATACAGGTACTGTACGTCTTTGTCCGTCTCCGTGCCTTCTCTTCTTCCGTTCCACTCGAGAGGCGTTCATCGCTGCCTCCGAAAAACGTAAATGAATGATTACTTCAATGGAATTACGAAGAAAATCAAGCGAGGAAATCACAAAATAAATTCTGTAGGAGGGATATAGAATTTATTTTGTGATTTCCTCACTTGATTTTCTGTTTTGATGCATTATTTTCAGTTTTCGTAGTTTCATTTAAGTACAGTAATAGTTAATTTACGTTTTTCAGAGGTGGTAATGAATGCCTCTCGAGTTGAACGGACGCCTCTCGAGTTGAATGGAAGGAGCGTAGCACCATCTAGTGGAGACATTGTAGATTGCGCCTTTTAATGCCATGCGTCGAATGTATGAAAACAAATTACAAAATAGCCATTCATTGAAGATGCGCCTCTTAATCCAGTGTGCCTTTTAGTGCGGAAAATATGGTGTGTGTGTGTGTGTATATATATATGAGAGAGATTGAGAGAGAGAGACAGAGATTTTCTCTTGTATTCATCATTAATGATACAATAACATTGTAACACTGAAGTGTATGGAAGTTGGCTCAACCAAATAAACAAACCACAAGAACGAGGAGTGTTGAGCAGCAGTTGGGACAGATGACATCAGTACAGGGTGTACGACGGCTGGAGAGCGCTTTTGAAAGACACCCCAGACAGGTAGGCCCATCGGCTGCCGAGCGCTACAGCAGAGCACCTCATGCGAATAGCCTGGGTACTTATGAGTCATGAGGTGAGGGGGACCTGAGGCAGATAGCCTGGGGGCACAGCTTAGAGGGGGGCCACACCGGCACAAAAGGAAGAACATGTCTGGAGGATGACAATAGGTGTGAGCAATGAGGAAGAAGATGGCCGCTGGGCTGAAGGAACAGACTAAACCTACAATGACCGACAATGTCTGGTAAACAAAAAAGAAATGACATCCATGTGAATCTCTGGAGATCCGTGCAAACAAATGACCACTAAGGAAAGCAATAAACAACTGCAACAACTTGGAAGGCAAAGAACACATAAATAATGGGAGGGGGGGATGGTAGCTGGAGCATGCAATGAACTTTTAAGCCAGCCACGGGACGCTTCGTAGTCCTCGATGGCCATAGTTAGCGCGATGGAACTCGCCTTCTCTCTAATTAGCGCTCCAGTTAGCGTAAGGTTTTTAGCACGATAACAAGTAAAGCATTCCAGGAAACGTTCGTTTATTTGACTGTCCGTCGAGCCACAAGCAATTTACTCTGAGCAGCTAATCGCATGCATTCCACTCTATCTTCCATGGATCTAGCTACAGTATCTACACACATAGACAGTGATGTCCCTCTTGGCCAATCGGAGGCCAGGATGATGCTCGGTAAGCCAATGGCAGAGCAGCTAGGAGTATGTTGCGTTCAGGAAACTCGCAGCTGTGACCGAAATAAACATCGTTCACTATGTAAACCAGTGTGGTGGTTGCTGTTGCCGTTTCCGAACGAAGCAGTAGAGGTCGTGTTGGATTAGACTTCATTGTAGTGAATGTCTTGGCGAGGCAGGAGCAGAGAAAATGATTTTGCATAACGCAACAGGGTTTTTTTTCGTCCTATGGGGGCAGGAGAATGGGAATGGTGTTAATGCATGAAGATTTTTCCACATTTGGGGGTATTTT
>NW_017842057.1:2999953-3000410 GCF_001891065.2 Hippocampus comes | reverse complement strand
ATGTACACACACACACACACACACACACACACACACACACACACACACACACACACACATACATTTTCTAATCCCAGCCATCTTCGGGCAGTAGGCTGGGTACACCCTGAACAACCAGTTCGACGATAGTCTGGCGGGTATCCAGACTATCGTCGGGCACACATAGATGACAAAACGTTCACTTTCACATTCACACTTCAAGACAATTAAGAGTGTTCCAATCACCTGCCATACATATTTTTGGAATGTGGGAGGAAACCGAGTACTGGGAGAAACCCCACGCAGGCACAGGGAGAACATCAGAATCGGGAATCTAACCCAGCATACGCATATATATATATATATATATATATATATAGACCTCAGACCGCAGCGCCGTCCGTCTTTGCTCTGCTTTCCTGTTTGCGATGGCAACGCCTCGCCGCGATTCGCCAGCGGCAACAGGCGGCCCGGAAGA
>NW_017842057.1:2998151-2999899 GCF_001891065.2 Hippocampus comes | reverse complement strand
CAAAACACCATCCAGTGTGTGTCCTTGGGCAAGATCCTTCACGCTAATGCCTACCTCATACCATGATGAGAGACAATAAAATGAATGACATGCCGGCTCAGACGTCGCCCGGCCAAACAAGGTCAGCGTCAGGTGCTGGGGGACCAGAGCACCTTGATGAAAAATGGGCTACTGGAACAAAGCAGAGATGGGCGAGATGCGATAACATGGCTCTGTTGGAATGCTACTACTCAAGCAACCCGAGTCAGAGGTGTTACATGCAGAGAATGTGGGCTAAATGGTTACTTCGAAACCCACAGTCACGTTTGACCAGCTCAGTGTTCCAACATCCACAAACGGCAATTGCTGTCACAACTTGAGATTGATGAGGTACAACGCAGGTTCCATGGTGAAGGGCCCCAGGCTGCCAGATCAGAGGGGGAGGTCATACCAGAGATTGGGAGGCAAACCCCAATGAATGCAGATGATGAGATGGGGAGGCCAGCCCCAATGAATGAAATGCTGAGCGAGGCAGCAACTGACCTGAAAGCTAAGATCATGGCGAGAATGAAACCTGGGCAACCTAGAAACCGATTACAACGGCTACGTGAAGTCCCACCTGAAAGTCTCGTGCAAAGTGTGAATGCAGCACTGAGGGCGATCCCTACTGTAACGATCACGACACCAATGAGCTGATATACACTTCAGCATCAGTGATCCTTGAGATGCTTGGCTGTAAGAGCCATGAGATACGTTACCCACCATGGAAAAGACGGTTGGAGGCTAAGATCAAGGCGGCTCGGAAAGATGTGAGTCAACCACAGTTGCCACAGTGGCAGACATACAGGAAAGAGTCTCAGGTATGAAAAACTGGACTGCACCAGGCCCGGACATGGTACACACCTACAGGCTAAAGAAACTCACAGCACTCCATGAGCGCCTAGCAGCACAAATGAACCGGTTGCTGAGGGATGGGACTCACCCAGGATGGCTAACCAAAGGGCGAACGATCCTGATCATGAAGGATCCCTCAAAGGGTGCAGTCCTATCCAACTATCGGCCAATAACCTGTCTCTCCACAACATGGAAGCTCATGTCAGGCATCATTGCGGCTAAGATAAATGGACACATGGATCGATACATGAGCAAAGCACAGAAGGGCATTGGTAGAGATACCAGAGGAGCCAAACATCAGCTCCTGGTTGACAGAACAGTCGCACAAGACTGCAGGTCCCGACATACCAACCTGTGCACAGCCTGGATTGATTACAAGAAAGCCTATGACTCGATGCCACATACATGGATCACTGAATGCTTCGAGTTGTATAAGGTGAACAGGACCCTAAGAACCTTCGTTGCGAACTCGATGAGGATGTGGAAAACCACACTTGAAGCCAATGGCAAGCCACTTACCCAAGTGTCCATCAAATGTGGCATATACCAAGGTGATGCACTCTCCCCACTGCTGTTCTGCATCGGACTGAACCCCCTCAGCCAAGTAATCACCAAGACAGGCTATGGAAACCGCCTCAGAAATGGAGCTACAATCAGTCACCTCCTCTACATGGATGACATAAAGCTGTATGCTAAGAGCGAAAGGGACACAGACTCCCTGATCCACACAACAAGGATCTACATCAGTGATATCGGGATGTCATTCAGGCTTGTGAAATGTAGTCGGATGGTGACTAAGGGAGGAAAGGTAGTCCGCACTGAAGGGGTCTCACTCCCTGAAGGAACAATAGCAGACATTGAGGACAGCTACAAGT
>NW_017842057.1:2995650-2997343 GCF_001891065.2 Hippocampus comes | reverse complement strand
GTGATCATAGATAAAGGGCAGAGGAAAGCCGTTGTAGTGGATGTAGCGGTCCCAAGTGATGGAAACATCAGAAAGACGGAACACGAGAAACTCGAGAAATACCAAGGACTCAGAGAGGAGCTGGAGGGAGCCTGGAAGGTAAAGGTGACAGTCGTGCCTTTGTTGGTCGGAGCACTCGGGGCAGTGACCCCCAAACTAGATAAGTGGTTGCAACAAATCCCGGGAACAACATCGGACATCTCAGTCCAGAAATGTGCAGTGCTGGGAACAGCAAGGATACTGCGCAGAACCTTCAAGCTTCCTGGCCTCTGGTAGAGGACCCGAGCTGAATGAGGAACAGACACCACCCGAGGGGTGAGACGAGGATTTTTTTTTTTTTTTTTATATATAAAATACTGTGTATCCATTATTTTCACACCACAGCAAGCAAATAACCTGACTGAAAAGTCATTGTTAATCATACCAATCACAGTCATGGTTTCATGAAATTAAATGCACAGATATCCAGAACCTTGCTCAACACATTCATAATACAATGTGTTGTATTATGATGTATTATGTGTTATGTGTGCGCTTGTGTCTTGTGCCTGAAATAGGCAGCATTTTCACAGTCCCGCTTTGTTCAGCAAAAAGGCCGGTGCTGATGGACAGTCTGTGGCTGGATGGATGCATGGGTTGAGGAACCGACGATGGGAAGAAAGGAGCGTCAGCGCAGAGCGCCGATGCTGGAACTGGGAGTCATGTCTTGGAATTGATGCGGATTTACATGGGGCAGGAGAGGAGAACCAATCTCGTTTCGTTAATGGATGCCACAGCTTCTTGTTGCTTTCAAGCTTAGCTTGTAGCAGAAGGGTGCACATTTCACCATGACATCTTTGATCCACTGGTGGAAAGGTCACTTTGATCGCTCCTCTTTCATCTATAACTGCTTCAGACAACAAAGTGTATGCAGGAAAGTGGTTAAGATTGCACGATTGTCTCTGTCTAATGTGTTGTCTTGTATTATTTTGTCATTTTATGTTAACTTTTCTTTTGATGGAGGCACGGGCACCCGCAGCGGCTCCTCTTGTTGTATGTTGTTTTGAGAGGGAAGAAATTTCAACTCTGCTGGCACATTTGACAATCAAGTTGTCTTTGATACTTGATACAAGTAAGCTCAAACCTAATTAAAAGCAGCATTTAGAATTGTCAAGATTTAAGAACCTTTTGTGTCATTGTGCTTTAGATATATGATTTGTATGAATGGGCCATTACTCGCAGCATGAAATATGGTGATGGCTCTGATTGGCATTTAGCTCGGAAATGCAAGAGATGGCAGTCCACTATCAACAAAACCAGGGGCGTCACTAGGTTTCAAGAACAAGGGGGGCTTAGCCCCAAGGGGAACACAGCCCCTTTAGGGGGGTCCGGGGGCATGCCCCCCCGGGAGAATTTTTTTCTACATTCTGTTAAAAATCCATAAATTCCGTGCACTTTGAGAGCAAAATGAAGAGGCTATGAAGAACTACACACATCACATTAGTATCCTCTTTACTATGATGGGGCTTCCTCCCCTGGACTTTAACTGGACTAGATAATAGAAATTATAAAGAGTTCAAAAGTTCAATCTTGGTTGTTCAAGGGAATTAGAAGGATGCCCGATAACATAACCTATTTGACAGTAGGCCTATATTCCTCTCTACCAAAATGTATT
>NW_017842057.1:2991455-2995087 GCF_001891065.2 Hippocampus comes | reverse complement strand
CGAAATATAATTTAAAATGGCCACATTACATTGAATTTGATGCAATATATTAGCAAACGTACAGGAAAAATAAATAATACTTTTTTTTAAATAATGCAATGAAATTATTTAGGGGGGCTAAAGACATTTTTAGGGAGGCTGAAGCCTCCCTAAAATAGGCCTAATGACGCCCATGAACAAAGCAATGGTAAATAAAATGACATCACCTGATAAATTAAGCTCACCAAAAGGCTATTTACTTAGACTTGAGCTTGCTCATATTATGAGTGTGTTGATTGAGGTTCTGGATATATGTGTGTATTTTATTTCATGAAACTGACTATGGTTGGTGTGATGGTGACTTCTCAGTCACAGAGGGGATTGTGAGGATGCATCCGTGCACATGCGTGCGAACATGTGCACGCTCCCGTACACAATCACGTGCACACTACTTGGGCGAGTCTAAGACAAAATGTCAGCAGCGTTTTTTTTTTGGGGTGGGGGGGGGTTGTGCCAGTCCATTCCTGGATACCAGCATACAGTATTCCATATCACACAATGAAATGTAATACATTTTCAATCTGTGATTTCTTGACCTTATTTAGCCAATTAACCAATCTTACATGACAAAAATCACACAGCACACCACCAGACAAAACTGTCACCAAAAGTATTTTCTGAAACAATGTCCAAATGTGTTTTCTGGAGTGACTTACTCAGGGTTAGATCATTTTTTAAGCAAAACATGTTTGACCTATACTCCTCCAAAAACTGGTAATGAATACAAGTGAAAGTTGAACCACTATCACTACTTTAATTTGAACATCCATTTCAAGCTGCAACATTTTAAAGAAATATAAAAAGTAATGGGTGTGTTGTTTTTTTTTTGCTTTTTTTTTTTTAACCATTTTGATGGAAAAAATAAATATAACAATCGCAATGATGCTGTGGTTCAACCAAATGCTCAGTAGTCTGCTCTACTTCTGGTACCTACAACCCTCTTTGTTTACTAACAAATCCCAGAAAATAAATACACATGCTTGGATTACGGTAAAAGGCTGGAAAAAAAACAACTACTAAAATTCCTACCTTGTACTGACCAAAACTGTGTTACCACAAATATGAATATAGATTTTGCTCTTCTTTCATGACTCCATTCTGCTCTACTTGTGCTCTTACCGGTATAATGGACTGGATCAGCACAGTCTCACAGAGTACTATAGATGCTTATCGTGTTGCTCGACCACCATCAGACAGGGAGGTCACAAAGTCAATATAGGGGCTTGCTGGGTGTTCACAATGTTCTGTGGAGAAAATGAAAGGAAGATGAACAGGCTTTGTGGTGCCACATGGCTTCCAGGCTGAATATGGGCCAAGAGAGAGTTGTTCACCCAGTTCTCCCAAAGACATACACCTACCTCCATTTGTGTTTAAATCGCAGCAACCACCCCCACCCCCAAACCACCCACCCACTTGCCAGTGACAGATGTATCTTCATGCAAGGATTTGTTCTACTTTTTCAGTTTGAACAGGATTAGGATGTTTTAGACAGGATTAATGTTATTTTTATGGATAATGTTAACTGCGATATTCTACGTTGACTGACTGTCTGAAATTTTCCATCAGATGTTTGTTGACATTTTGTCAATCTGCAGTGAAGAGATCTCTTTTTTGTTTCCTACTGTGAGAAGGAAACATTCACATATTGCTTGCTCATGTGGATGATGAGTTAGGGCACCTGCCATAAACCTGCTTCATAGGAAAAGTACTCAGAAATAAATTGTGATATATGAAATCAGGCACATGCAAGGGGTGGCGGGGGTGGGGGGGGCGGTGGTGTGGTAGGCTTTTTGGTTGCCCTGGCACTGGCCCTTTTGGCACTAATGACCAAAGTATTCCCCTCTATCACTTTTTTCCCCTTTTTTGTGGCTGTGAAAGGAATGTTTGCCTTTAAACAAATCAACAACATAATTCAAACAAATGAAATTAAATCGTTATTATGCCACACTTGGTCACGAGATCGTCACAGATGACATATGACATATATTACTCGATGCACCGCTCTTTCCAAGCTACTGCACCTGCTGTCAGTAAATCGGTCGCTGCTCGCTCCGTTTTTAATTGTTTGATTAACTCATTCACTGCCAGCCATTTTCTGAGCATCCAGCTCCATCTTGCCAGCCCTTGTGGAGCATGTTCACTGATCTTTCAAGGCGCACAGGATATTGTGTTGTACAGCAGTATGAACACTTTCTTTTGAACTTTCGAATATTTTATAGAATCAGCAGTAGAACATAGCCAAGTTTCATCAGTGTTTCCTTTTGTGGCTAGAAAACAGAGAACATTAGGTTTTTGTGAAAAGATTCATTGAAAGATGAACTTTGATGGTAATATTTGTTGCGTTTGTGACATGTCAAAAATCCAAACATTGCTTTCTTTCTTTGCAGCAACATAATCAATACTGAAAAAAGGGTTCTGATTAGCGGTGGGTATTGATTCAGATTTCCATTAATTCAATTGGATTCGCAAGGGCCCACTTCGATTCCATTCGATTCGACATTCATTTCAATTTTCGATTCAGTTAAGAATCTCATGCAGTACCAACAGTGGCGGACCCTTAGGGCCAGCAAGGCCTTCTCTGCTGGCCTAAACATTCTCAGAAAAGTAAATTTACTTTTATGTATTTTGTTATTTTATAATTTATGTTATTTTATTTTCATAAATATGTAAACAAAATTATTCCCTGTATTCTTTACGTCATATTATTTCCACTTACCGTATTTTCACGACTATAAGGCGCCATTAAAAGTCTTAAATTTTCTCCAAAATGGACCGGACGCCTTATAATGCGGTGCGTGTTATGTATGCGCCGAGTTCCAAAGCCTGACTAAGAGCAGCTCTGGCCGACACGCTGTTTATATAGAGAAAAGGTGGACGTGAGTGACAGGCATGCGGAAGTCGGCCAATGAGTGAAGGGTGGGCGTGTAAGAGGACGCTAAAAGCACTTACGTCCCTAGCAGGTACCAGTCGCCAATGAGTGAAGGGTGGGCGTGTAAGAGGACGCTAAAGGCACGCCCCCTAGCTGGAACCAGTCGCCAATGAGTGAAGGGTAGGCGCTTAAGAGGACGCTGAAGGCACACCCCTAGCAGGTACCAGTGAGTACATTGTAAAATGGATAAATAAAGTACATTTTAGCGTGAATGCATGCTCCCGAATGCTTCAAGCTAACGTCTTTTTAGCGTGCGTGCATGCATGCTGTATGTTTAAGCTGGCGTATGTTTTACCATGCCTGGCTGCGCCCAATAATACAGTGCGTTTTGTGTATGTGTCAAATACAGAAATAGCACCCGTTACTGAGACTGCGCCCAACAATACGGTGCGCCGAATGGTCGTGAAAATACGGTAGTTGAGTGGCTTTCAATGTTATTTTAAATAACATTGATAACATTAAAAGCCACTCGATAAATAACTTATTTATTATGGTAGAGTTTTTAACCAATCATATTTCAGCGAGCTTGCGTTTCTAGGTAAATTAAACTTGCTCGGGGCCTTCAGATTAAACAGAGCAGGCCCCCGTGCGTTGTAAGTGAACGGGCACAGTCAGGCTTCAATAGCCAAACAGATCCCGACTCTCAGACTCGTGCTCTGTAGTC
>NW_017842057.1:2986307-2991040 GCF_001891065.2 Hippocampus comes | reverse complement strand
CAGGCACTACATTGGTGAGTCAATGAATTTTATTTTACATTTCTTCTTGTCATTTTATTTCGTTAGTATTAAATTCATGGTAACGAAATAAAATGACAAAGATACAAAAATCTCTCAAATAAATCTGCTCACCTGTAATTTATAATGGCGCATTGTAGTCACCTTCGTGCACGAAAGTTCGTTCAATCTCAGCTGCTCAACATTTTCAGTTATTTGCTGTTGAATCGCCGATTTTCAAAATGCAAATGATCTGTTTATTTTCAAAGAGTAGTTTGTTTTGTTATTGTTTGGTTGGTGTCTTATATGAAACTGCGACATTGCGCAATTTATTGGACAGACTTGTGTAAGATCACACAGCGTAATTTGGGTGGCATTTTATTTCGTATTTTTAAATCATCTTTTTATTTTTGACAATATCTGTAAATTTAGTTTCCTGCTCTTAATTGGGAATACATACTTGATGGGTTTAAATGCTCCTGAAATGAAGTGCTGCTTGACAAGCCTATATTGTGTATGTATGTGACATCACTGAAGGCCTAAGGTTGAAATGCACAGCCCGCCACTGAGTACCAATTTTACTTTCACATGGAAGACATTGTCAGAGGAGAACCAATGCTGCAAAAAGTATAAATTTATTGATTTAACTTGTTATATCAGTAAAAACATGAATATTTACACTTAAGAAATCAACCCAATGCAGTTACATTAATTCTGTATGTTGTTGAACAGGAACCAATCAAAACAATAATTTAAATCAATTCCAACCACAAGGCAGGCTGTGTAAATAAAGTGGCAAAAACACACTGTAAACTCGTGACAAAAAAAAAACTGGAGCACCCTTAGTGGTACTCACAACCTAAAGCTCGAGGTCCGGAGAGTTGGATACCCTCAATGATTAATATGACTCATAAGAAGAGTGTGACGGGAATTTAAACTGCATGAATTTATTGCCTTCACAACACAATCCAGCAAACAAACAAAATATATGAAAAGGAAATTTAAATGTCACTCTTCTATGAACAGTTAAAAAAAGAAAAAAATAGTCACTTATACAAATGTGAGTGTGGCTGCGTGCGCGTGTGTGTGTGTGTGTGTGTGTGTGTGTGTGTGTGTGTGTGTGTGGGGGTGTGTGTGGGTGTCCCATTTTGAGCGTTCTGCAACTACCCGGGTAGTTTTTTGTGTTGTTACCTGTGTCAATCACAATAAATAAATAAGTTTGACTTCCTCAGGGCAGATGCCATGGCCGGCCAGACCACAGTCCTGTCCACTGTCTAATCCAAAGTAAAAAATATATAATCACTATCACTAGTAAGTTCAACATATACAGTAACCTCCAATCAAATTTCTTCTTATACTGTATATATTTTTTATAGTATCTATGTCACAGGGGTGGGCAATCCCAGTCCTGGAGGGTCGCTATCCTGCATGTTTTCCATCTGTCCCTGTTGCAACACAACTGATTCAATTGTTCAGGCCTCGACAGAGCTTGCTGATGATCTGATCATTTGAATCAGGTGTGTTGGAGAAGGGACAGATGGAAAACATGCAGGATAGCGGCCCTCCAGGACTGGGATTGCCCACCCCTGATCTATGATGTTCAATATAACGATCACAGGCAATACAATATATATTGGGGACGGCATGGCTCAGTGGTAGAGTGGTTGTCTCCCAACCCAGAGGTTGGGGGTCCATTCCCTGGCCATTGTGACCTTGTCAAAATTTCCCTTAGCAAGATACTGAACCCCCAGTAGATCCTAATGCTGCATAATCAGTAGGCAACTGAGGAGCCAGTTTGAAGCGTTTTTGAGTACCAAAGGTAGAAAAGCGCTTTTTACTGTGAGCGACAGCCCATTTACTATAAATCAAAGTGATCACTGCGATCACTGTGCTGTTTGGTGACATAGACTGTACCTAATTTTACACGGCATGGAGAATGTGAAGGAGAGGCTTGTCTCGGGAGATTATGAATACAAATTATAGACAAGCATGTTAAAGGCAATGCTATATCCAAGCAGCTTGACATTCCTCTGACTACAGTTTCATATTTTCATTCATTCATTCTCTTCCACTTATGTTAGGTCGGGTCACGAAGGCAGCAGCTGAAGCAGGTAAGCCCAGACTTCCCTCTCCCAAGTCACATTGTCCAGCTCCTCCTGGGAATCCTGAGGCGTTCCCAAAACATCATCTCTCCATTCTGTAATGAGTTGATTTCAGGGCTTCCTCCCAGTGGTACATGCCCAGAACACATCACCAGGGAGCCCTCCAGGTGACATCCTGACAAGGTGTACAAGCCACCTCATCTGGCTCCTCTAAATGGGGAGAAGCAGTTGCTGGACTCCAAGAAGCTTGGACATCCTCCTGGATGACCAAGCTTCTTCTCTTATATCCAAGGAAGAGCCCTGACACCTTTTGGAGGAAACTCATTTCGGCTGCATTTATCCAGGAGCTCATTCTTTTGATCATGACCCACAGCTCGCGACCATAGGTGAGGGTAGGAATGGAGATCGATTGGTAAATTGAGAGTTTTGCCTTTCGATTCAGCTCCCACTTCGCCATGATGGACCAATACAAAGTCTGCATCACTGCAGACGCTGCACTGGTCCGGCTTTTGATCTCCTGCTCCATCTTCCTCTCACTCGTGAACTAGACACCAAGATATCTGAATGCTTCACTTGAGGCAGGATCTCATCACCGATCTGGAAAGGCAGGATCTCATCGCCGATCTGGAAAAGGCAGTCCACTTTTCCCACTGAGGACCATAGTCTCAGATTTGGAGGTGCTGATTTTCATCCAAATTGCTTCAGACTCTGTTGTGAACCGCTCTAGTGAGAGTTGAATATCACTGCTTGAAGAAGCCAACAGTACCACATCATCTGCAAAAAAAAAGATGAGGGTGTGTAAAGCTGGTCTGCTGTTCCATGGCCAGGACGAAAACCACACTGCTCCTATTGAATCTGAGATTCCACTTCCTGACAGACCCTCCTCTCCAGCACTCCTGAATA
Source organism: Hippocampus comes (assembly GCF_001891065.2). Lineage (NCBI taxonomy): Eukaryota > Metazoa > Chordata > Actinopteri > Syngnathiformes > Syngnathidae > Hippocampus > Hippocampus comes. The sequence goes on along the minus strand of NW_017842057.1, from coordinate 2,988,038 downwards.
GACCTTACCAGAGAGGCTGAGGCGTGTGATCTCCCGATAGTCAGAGCATGCCCAGCGGTCTCCCTTCTTAAAAAGGGGAGCCACCATCCCGCTCTGGTAATCCAGAAGCACTGTCCACGATGTCCATGCGAGATTGCAGAGGCGTGTCGACCAGAACACCCCTACAACATCCAGAGCACAACCCAGGGACTTTGCCACTGAGGAGTTTTTTTAACCACCTCGGTGACCTCAACCACAGAAATAAGAAAACCCTGCTTCAGAGACCCCAGACTCTGCTTCCTCATGGGACGGCATGTCAGTGTAATTGAGGAGGTCTTAGAAGTATTCTCTGTACTGATTCACAACCTCACATGTTGAGGTAAGTAGCACCCATCCCCACTATATACAAGGTATATAGTGGGGATGGGACCCACTATATGACGGTGCACGACTTCCCCCAGTTTTCCTTTTGATTAGTTGCCACAAAAAATCTTCTCTTGAATTTGTTGCTATGACAACTAAAATCTGTCATATTTGTTTGAGTTTTTTTTATTTCATGAATGTGTATTTGTTTCCATAAAAACCTTCATTGCAGGCCAGAGAGACGAAAGCATGTTTTGTGGTGGCCTTTAACTTCAATTTATCTACTGCTGGTTTACAAGGTGCGCAGTGTATAAGATCTTTTTTTCTTTTTTTTTTGTGTCAAGCAGATTATTGTAAATATTGTTAAGACTTGGAATACAACCACAAAGTCGATGATCAGACTATGGCTAAGGGTGTCTTTGTGTTAAGTACACATATGGACACCCTTATTTTTAAAGACGGTGTTCATTATGGACAATACTTGACGACCACAAAGTCTAGTAACAGAACACAGCTTGGGTTATGATCAGGAGGGCCATCCCTCCCAATCATGCCTCTTTTTTGAAAATAGGACGACACAATAGCAATTTACACTTACTTTGCACTTGTTCCCACAGGCGGGAAGAGACCCAGTATCTTATAGCGCACACTGAAGGATCTGACCTTCCACCAGACTGCACCAGTCCCAAAAATTGTCCACCAGATCTCCTGTCCATCCTTAATACCACTTCAGATTCAGATTCAGAAAACTTTATTCATCCCCATGGGGTAATTGGACTTAACAGGCACGCTTTGCACAAGAAACATGAAAAACAAAGACGAACATGGGATACAGTGCGAAGGGATCCATTACCTCAAAGAAATCTGATACCCTCCTGCAGGGGGGTATGATCCAGAGTTCTGTTTTAAGTCATAGATGTAAAAAAAAAAAAGCCATAAAAGCAGACAAGTCCCTTGTTTTGCTCCAGCATGACTGACCACGTAATCTGACAGGGTGCTTCCCAAGAGGAAAAACTGGGAATTTCTGAACAAGTATTGAGTTATCCTGGCTCCCATCAAAAGCATCTTACCGCTTAACAAAAAAGGGTGGAGAGAAAAGGCACTTGAGAAATCAATGAATATGACACTGGAGATTAGGTGAAATCAGCTGTCATTGGCATCATATAGTTCACAGCCATAATACCGCCCAGTCAGCAAAATTGGTCTGGCCCAGCTCTGGGGCGGAGACGGCACGACACTCGGCCCACATACCGCAATGAATGACGGTCCTGCAGTGGCCCGGGTCTGGCATCCATGATCCGGGCCGCATTCGGCACGGATCTGAGCCGCATTGTATAACCATATCCGGCCCTACTCCGGCCCGACGCTGGGCCAGAACAGGTTCCTGAT
>NW_017842057.1:2985821-2986187 GCF_001891065.2 Hippocampus comes | reverse complement strand
ACCTCACATATAACTCCACATACACTGGAAAAATGCACTTTTCTTTATTTAACAGTGAACACAAAGTCCAAATTGGGATGCAGCTTCCTCTTGAACGGTATTTTTCTATCCATTAAATTTTTGCACTCTCCATGCCCTCTTTTCTTCTCATGCTTTCCTTCCTGTCACCATCCCGATCAGGAGCCAGATGTAGCCATCTTGTGATTGTGACATCAATTTCCTGGTCTGAGGCCCAAGATGTTAAGGTGTTAGGTCTCACAGCGGCTGTTAGAACTGTAAGAAAACAAGAATGGATAGTGTGTTCGGAAAACAAACATTTGTACATGTCATGAACAATGAATGGTCAGTAAAAATAACCCTTGAAAT
>NW_017842057.1:2976512-2984187 GCF_001891065.2 Hippocampus comes | reverse complement strand
CCATATTCGGGCCGGAGTTGGAAATTGATTTCTGGCCCAAATACTTCACTCCACAACCGGCCCTCATCTGGTTTGCCAGAGTCAAGCCAGTGCCTCCTTTGCCACGCCTGGGCCGTGTTCGGCCCACATGCGTTATGCCAGTGCCGACACAAGGCCAGCTGTGCCGGCTTCATGCCGAATCCGGGCCAGATGCCTTTGCTGACTGGGGACATCCAGCTGACTTGTTTTCCCATGTATTAGTTTCTCTTTATCATAAGGGGTCTTTCCCATGGACTCACCACCGATGGGATGGGCCAAAGGGTTCGGGTGTAATGTGAGCTGGGCGGCACCTTGGCGGTCCAATCCTTGTCTACGAAGCTAGCTCTCGGGATATGAATTTCACCTCTCTTGCAGGAAAGGCGCCCGAGCTGGTGTGCAAAGCAGAGAAGTTCCGACTGGATATAGTCAGATTTGCCTCATCACACAGCCTGGGCTCTGTTCTCTTGAGAGGGGTTGGAACCCCCTTCCACTCTGGAGTCGACCAAGGTGCAAGGCGTAGAGCAGGTGTGGGCATACTCATTACCCCCGACTCAATGCCTGTACATTGGGGTTCACACCAGTGGATTTGGAGACTTCAATGCTCATGTGGGCAATGACAGTGTGACCTGGAAGGGAGTGATAGGGAGGAATGCCCCCCTCGATCAGAACTCGAGTGGTGTTTTGTTATTGGACTTCTGTGCTCGTCACAGATTGTCCATATTGAACACCATGTTCAAACATTCGGGTGTCCATATGTGGACTTGGCACCAGGACACCCTTGGCCGCATTTCGATGATTGACTTTGTGGTTGTATCATCGGATTTGCGGCCGCATGTTTTGGACACTCTGGTGAAGAGAGGGGCAGAGCTGTCAACTGATCACCACCTGGTGACGAGTTAGCTCAGATGGTGCGGAAGAAGCCGGTCCGACCTGGCAGACCCAAAGGTATCGTGAGGGCTTGTTGGGAGCATCTGCCATCAAGCTGAGGGACTCTCGAGGCAGCTGATGGGTATCAACTGGCTAATTGGAAAGCAGCTTCAGCGGTCGCAGAGGCAAAAATTTGGGCGTAGGAAGAGTTTGGCGAAGCCATGGAAGCCGACTTCTGGAAAGCTTTGAGGAAATTTTGGTCCACCATCCGATGTTTCAGGAGGGGGATGCAGTGTACAGTGGGGATTGGGCGCTGCTGACCTCAACTTGGAATGTTGTGAGTTAGTGGGCAGAATACTTCGAAGACCTTCTCAACTCCACCAACACGCCTTCCTTAGAGGAAGTAGAGTCTGAGGATTCTGAGGTGGGATCTTTTATCTCTTGGTTTGAAGTCACCGACGTGGTTAAAAAGCTCCTCCGTGGCAAAGCCCCAGGTGTGGATGAGATCTGCCCATAGTTTCTCAAGGCTCTGGATATTGTGGGGCTGTCCGGGTTGACATGACTCTGCAACATCGCGTGGTCATTGAGAGAGTACCTCAGAATTGGCAGATCGGAGGGTGTGTTCCGATGACAGAGGGCTCATACTCCTCAGCCTCCCTGGTAAGGTCTATTCAGGGGTGCTGGAGAGGAGGGTCCGTCGGGAAGTTGAGCCTCAGATTCAGGAGGAGCCGTGTGGTTTTTGTCCCGGCCGTGTAACAGTGGACCAGCTGTACACCCTGAGTAGGGTCCTCTCGGGGACAAGGGAGCTCGCCCAACCAGTCTACAAGTGCTTTGTGGACTTGGAGAAGGCGTTTGACCATGTCCCTCGGGGGGTGCTTTGGGAGTACCGAACCACCTGATGCGGGCTGTTCGGTCCTTATACCACCGATGTCAAGAGTTTGGTTCGTATTGCCAGCAGTTTTTCCTCATATGGTTTCCCTGTACCTTGTCATGAATTTTTTTTTTTTTTTTTGGTATTTAGTTTTTTCAACAGGTAATCAGGCGTGTTTGTAGGCGGCCTTTGTGTCTGTTCGGAGGTACGGGGCAGGTCTTCTTTTTATGTTATATTTTGGGTGTTGAGTTGCATTTCAGTGCTATATCAATAACATTTAATTGAAAGTCAATTAAGGTGACTCTCTGATCCAGTGGTTATGCGCCGACCTCACAGTGCAGAGGTACCAGGTTCGATTCCAGCTCCGGCCTCCCTGGAGTTTGCATCTCCCCGTGCCTGCGTGGGTTTTCTCCGGGTACTCCGGTTTCCTCCCATATTCCAAAAACATGCATGGCAGGCTTATTGAACACTCAAAATTCTCCCTAGGTTTGAGTTTGAGCGAAGATGGTTGTTCGTCTCTGTGTGCCCTGCGATTGGCTGGCAACCGGTTCTGGATATCCCCTGCCTACTGCCCGAAGACAGCTGGGATAGGCTCCAGCACACCTCGCGACCCTTGTGAGGATGAAGCGAATCAGAAAACAGATGGCTGAATGGATGAAAGTTGATTGATTAATGGGTATTTGACTTAGTGTCACAGTTTTTCTTAGACAAATTTAAAGAAATGACTCGGCACACAGGGAAAATTGTCTTCAATGTCGGCGGAAGGTATCTCTGAGGGCGAACGACGGTAGTTGCCCCGATGATCAGAGTTCCCTCTGCCAGTTTGAACTTTTATTGTCACATATGCAAAATACAAGAAAAAGACTGTCCCCAATATTTGCATACCTCGTCCCCGGTCCGGCCCCTCGGTAGTGATTGGTTACCTCGGTTTAAGCTATGAACCACCGGTACGTTGATGCCTTTCTGTCTGGTCTACAATGAATCAACAAGTTACAGACTTTGCAGGCGACTAATGTCGCCTGGGCGCGACGGGTGTTCACAAATGGTCTTTTGTTGGTTAACAACGCTTTGTTCCCGAATTGTTCATTCCCACTTTGTGACAGAGTCTATCCTTCTTCCCTCTGTTCGCCCCCTGCATTGACGTGATAATTGGGGACCTCAAAAGCCCTCCGCCCAGACGGCCGGCGCCTTTGCGCACATGCATTTGGGGGCGGGCGCTGGATATGCACCCAAATGTTTAGACGTGACCAAATTAAATGAAACTTTAAACATGATACAATTATGCTCATAGATTTCTCTATCACTTAGTCAAAATTATAGACCAGCCTCTGCCCCTGCACATTGTGTAATGTCACATGTAATAATTAGGCTTACTTTTATTGATTCATTGCGTTGTTGATATTTAGTTTGGCTTTTACTTAAATTTTTTTTTTTTTTACAATGAAAACATAAGATACTGCTAATTCACATCCAAGCTGCCAAGGGCTGTCCAAACAATGTGGTGTCAGCTTTCCTTTTCCCACAAAGACGACAAGGTGTCTGTTTGAACAGGCCCTTATTCAGCTAAGGGACAGCTCTTGTCCCCACACTTCCTCTGCTCAGGGCTACTTCCTTCTCAGTCATCGCAGCTGAGGGGACTTGTGGTGGTGGTGGTGGTGGGGTGTGTGACAGGGAGTTCCATTCTATCTGAGTGTGAATAAACAGCATGCTCGTCTTTCTCAATTGTTGTCTTTATCAGGTTGCCAGACTGCGCTTGACAAGTGAACCATTACCTGGTGACGGATATTTCCTTTAGAAATACTTCGATTGTAGGATTATTGTTTGTGTTATACATATCCATGGCTGCAGTGTAGTTCATCATTCTCGTATAGAATACAACAAGTTGGTCAGAGCGGCAGACTCATCAGAAAGATTATTCTTCTGAATATCAATTAACCACTTCCACTGTGCATTCCTGGTAAATTGGAGCAAAAGTTGAGCCAGGATTTCTTCACCTATCCCTTTCACACATGACCCACCAAACTGACTTACTTCTGGGAATGCATGCACTTCAAGACTCTGAGACTGAATGCAAATTTCAGATAATTAGATGTGTGACCTCATCACTTCGCACCCTGGTTGTGACTGGGAAGTTCCACCTCCACGGGAATCACTTCAAGCCCCCATTCCATATCTGTATCTGACACAGAGTACAGCAAACTGGAAAAATGCCAGCTTGGATCACAGATGTCAAAGTGGTGACCAAGTATAAAAAGAAATGCTTTAAATTTTATTACACGACAAGAAAACATCACCATTTCAAAGCCAAGGAATTGTTTTTGCCAATTCAGTAAAACATGACCTATATGCTCTGAAAGTGAGGTATAGTACAAAGATAACATGGGCAAAGAAACACTCCAACACTCCTCTGCTTAAACAATCATACTCTGCATATATACCTTGATTACTATTGATTCTGAGCTTTCATCATAAAATCAATAGTTTATACAGGCCATGATATGCTGGTACACTATGAGCTCAAAGGTGACAGTCACACAAGAATAAACGTTTTACATGTCCAATTGATTTTCTTGATTGAAGTGTATAAGGCAATGACAACATATTTAAATAAATATGGATCCTCTTTTTCATCGGATGTTAAAGTCTTGTAATTATTGGATCCAAATTACTCTGTCTGTGTCAGTAACCATATTATTTTATGCAACAGAGAAAAATAAACAACAACCACAGTTCTCAACTGACTTTTTATCAATAATTCAATTTCCCGCTGCTTAATCTAATGCACTACATATGGGCATTTGTAAATTTCACTTATTTCAATTTATATTCTAAACACTGTTCTGGGCCAAATGCAATGAAATTTCATTTTGAATACACTTGTGCAGACCTGAATGACAATAAAGTCTAAGTCTAACACAGGGATAGGCAACTCCAGTTCCTCGAGAGCCGTATCCTGCCTGTTTTATATCCCTCCTACGACTCTAAACACAACATTCTGATTAATATTGTGTTTGTGGAATACGATTCAGCACGCCCCGCAACCCTTGTGAGGATAAGCGGATTGAAAAATGGATGGATGGCTGGATGAATGGAATAAGTCAAGCCGTAAAATCCACTCGTTTTTGACCATCTCAGCAGGCAACCATTTTGACACTTAGTGTCAAGTGAAAGAGCTCAGCTTCAGAAAACAGGTGAGCCATGATTGGCCCTGAGCAACTGTAATACTAAAGTTTTCAGTTGACATAAAGTGGCAAAATGGCCACCCCCTTAGCTCGCTAAAAACAGGAGGATTGTGCTGCTTAACTTATATTTCACAAGTGCAATATTAATCAGAATGCTGTGTTTAGGCTAATGCAGGCACATAGCAAATATTACTGAGTAGAACATTTTTGGGTTGGTCGATTCCACTTTATCCTCACAACGGGGGTGCTGGAGCCTCTCCCAGCTGTCGATGGGCAGTAGGCGCGGGACACAATGAACCAGTTGCCAGCCAATCGCAGGGCCCTTGGAAAGATGTCAGACAAATTATAAGTTTAGAAATGCCTTTCATAATATGAATTTCATTTGAAGATTTTGTTTGAATTCTGATTGGATGGTGATCATCCATCCATCCATCCATTTTCCGATCTGCTTTATCCTCACAAGGGTCCACTGGAGCTAAATGGACCAGACCCACCAAACACAAGTTCAGTCCTGTGGTTATTGTATTTTGACATTCTCATTACCTATCAGGTTCCATTAAAAGAAAGATTACTGCCTACTTCAGCAAGTGCAGCAAAAAAAGTGAAAACCATGAAATACTTGAAACAAGGGACACTGAGATCAGGGAGAACGTCAAAGAAGTCAGTGTTCTTTGTCTTTTGGTGAGGGTTGTCGTCAAATTGGATTTCTGTGTTTTTTTGTTTTTAATACTTAGTCGTGACTTTGGCTGTTTCGTTCCCTTTTCTACTCATTGTGTGCAAGTCAATAACTAATATTTATCTTATGTGTCATGTGGCAGAAAGCTCAATTGTAACTGAGTAACTCCTTGACAATTGCAACAGAACCGATGCATTGAATTCATAGCATACGCTTTCCCGCGGGCCACAGGCGCGAAGCCAAAATTATTTTGTGAGGTCCACTAGTCGGTGCTCACGGCACAAGGTTGGCCCGCAAGCAGTTGAGCCGCATTGAGAACAATCGTTTAGACATTTCAGGTATGAACTTATGGCCATCCCTATTTGAGTCAAGGCTTCACCCTGGCCACCCCAATGAAAAATTTCTGGTTATGCCCCTGGCTAGAATTCATGTGAATTGTAGACATGCTCTCTAAGCACCGAGGCTCCCTTTCCCCGCTCGGTTATGACTGAGTGCATTAGCGAGGTGACAAATGGACAGTGTGAATGCATGACGCCGTGTCTGCTCGTGGGTGCGGCTTTGGCGGAGAGCAATAGTGTAGTCGTATGTGACAAGGATTACATGGCATCATGTGTGCGAGCTTTGCATTTCAGTCTTTTTGTCATATTGTACTTTACCGCTCCATCAACCACATGCACCAAATAAACTTTTCAATGACTTTGTCTGGAGAATATGAAAATACAAAATGCAAACACGGGCGGCCCGGTGGTCCTCACAGTGCAGAGGTCGTGGGTTCAATCCCAACTCTGGCCTTTCTGTGTGGAGTACATTATAAACTATGTCACAAAGGTCAGCATGGAGGTTGACTGGTTAGCACGTCTGCCCCACGGTGCAGAGGTCATGAGTTCGTATTGGGGTCCAGGCTTCCTGTGTGGAGTTTGCATGTTCTCCCTGTGGCTGCATGGGTTTTCTCCGGGTGCTCCGGTTTCCTCCCACATTCCAAAAACATGCATGGCAGGCTCTAAATTGTCCCTAGAGGTGAGTGTGAGCACAGATGCTCGTTCGTCTCGGTGTGCCCTGCAATTGGCTGGCAATCGGTTCAGGGTTTCCCCCGCCCGAAGACAGCTGGGATAGGCTTCAGCACCCCCCACACCCTTTGTGAAGATAAAGCGGATCAGAAAAGGGGTGGATGGATGGAAAATGCAAACACGGTTTATGTTCCACTTTTTTTTAATGTGCTGCACACATTTCCTGTGTGCTGAGAGCGTGAAAGCAGTGTGCAATTGTGTTTTTAAGAGGCGAGATTTGTTCAGCAAGGCTAAAATAATGCAAGAACCCAATTGGGTTCCATTTTTATTGTCAGATATATCCTTGGTAATGTACCCTGAAAGCTGAAGTCAAAACAATCTATTTGTCACGAGAAACATCACTCAGGTGAGGCAGTCAGACAGGGGTTGTGTAAATGCATTGTGTGGTGTAGTTATCAAGAATACTGTGAGTGGCCAGTATTGACTTATCTAAGTTCAAGGACTTTATTGATCACGTGGGGTGGTCTTAATCAAAGTCTGTCTTCCCCCAGCACTTCAAGTGATTAAATAACTCTATAAAATTGTGAGAAGTAAACCTTTGCATACTGCAACAGTGTATCTTCAACATTAAAGAAAACAAAAAGCCGGCAACAAAGATCAACTTAAAACAAAGAATAACTATTACTATTGAGACTTGTCTGTAACAGCAAAGACTTGAAGTGCATTAGGTTGCCTAAAATACAAGTCATATTAAATGAGACCACCACTGCCAATAACTGTAGTGGATGTGCAATTACACTTATTCTTGTACAGCAATAATAATAATAATCATAAAAATAATAATAAAAATAATAATAATAATAATAATAATAATAATGGACAGCATGTCTGCCTCCCAATGCAGAGGTCCATCCATCCATCCATCCATCCATCCATCCATCCATCTTCTACCGCTTATCCGGGGCCGGGTCGCGGGGGCAGCAGCTTTAGCAGGGAAGCCCAGACTTCCCTCTCCCTAGCCACTTCTTCCAGCTCTCCCCGGGGGATCCCCGGG
>NW_017842057.1:2970967-2976345 GCF_001891065.2 Hippocampus comes | reverse complement strand
CACACCACAGCAGACCCTGCACCTATCCCCCTGTCGATCTCCCGCTCCCTCCTGCCCTCAATCGTGAACAATATCCCAAGATAATGAAACTCTTCCACTTGGAGCAGGATCTCATCACCAACCTGGAGAGGGCACTCCACCCTTTTCCGACTGAGGACCATGGTTTCAGATTTGGAGGTGCTGATCCTCATCCCAACCGCTTCACACTCGGCTGCGAAACGCTCCAGTGAGAGTTGGAGAGCCCTGCTTGAAGGAGCCAACAGTACCACATCATCTGCAAAAAGCAGAGATGCAATACTGAGGCCACCAAAACGGACCCCCTTGACGCTTCAGCTGCGCCTAGAAATTCTGTCCATAAAGGTTATGAACAGAATCGGCGACAAAGGGCAGCCTTGGCGGAGTCCTACCCTCACTGGAAACGATTCCCACTTACTGCCGGCAATGCGAACCAAACTCTGACATCGGTGGTAGCGTGACCGAACAGCCCGTATCAGGGGGTTCGGTACTCCATACCCACGAAGGACCCCCCACAGAACTCCCCGAGGGACACGGTCAAACGCCTTCTCCAAGTCCACAAAACACATGTAGACTGGTTGGGTGAATTCCCAAATACCCTCGAGGACCCTGCTAAGGGTGTAGAGCTGGTCCACTGTTCCACGGCTGGGACGAAAACCGCACTGCTCCTCCTCAATCTGAGGCTCGACTTCCTGACGAACCCTCCTCTCCAGCACCCCTGAATAGATCTTACCAGGGAGGCTGAGGAGTGTGATCCCTCTGTAGTTGGAACACACCCTCCGGTCCCCCTTTTTAAAAAGAGGGACCACCACCCCGGTCTGCCAATCCAGAGGCACTCTCCCCGATGACCACACGATGTTGCAGAGGCGTGTCAACCAGGACAGCCCCACAACATCCAGAGCCTTGAGGAACTCCGGGCGGATTTCATCCACCCCTGGGGCCTTGCCACCGAGGAGCTTTTTAACCACATCGGTGACTTCAAACACAGAGATAGGAGAGCCCACCTCAGAATCCCCACACTCTGCTTCTTCCAAGGATGGCGTGCTGGTGCAGTTGAGGAGGTCTTCGAAGTACTCCGCCCACCGGCTCACAACGTCCCGAGTCGAGGTCAACAGTGCCCCATCCCCACTCTACACAGTGTTAGTGGTGCACTGATTCCTCCTCCTGAGACGTCGGATGGTGGACCAGAATTTCCTCGGAGCCGTCTGGAAGTCGGCTTCCATGGCCTCACCGAACTCTTCCCACAACCGAGTTTTTGCCTCGGCGACCATCGAAGCTGCGTTCCGCTTAGCCAGTCAATACCCATAGCCCGATAGGACTCCTTCTTCAGCTTGATGGCATCCCTTACTGCTGGTGTCCACCAGCGAGTACGGGGGGTTGCCGCCACGACAGGCACCAACCACCTTACGGCCACAACTCAGATTGGCCGCCTCAACAATAGAGGCGCGGAACATGGTCCATTCGGATTCAATGTCCCCCGCATCCCCCGGGAAAAGCTCTGCCGGAGGTGGGAGTTGAAACTCTTTCTGACAGGGGATTCCGCCAGACGCTCCCAACAAACCCTCACAATACGTTTGGGTCTGCCAGGACGGACCGGCATCTTCCCCCGCCATCGGAGCCTACTCACCACCAGGTGGTGATGTGTTGACAGCTCCGCCCCTCTCTTCACCCGAGTGTCCAAAACATGCGGCCGCAAATCCGATGATACAACCACAAAGTCAATCATCGAACTTCGGCCTAGGGTGTCCTGGTGCCAAGTGCACATAAGGACACCCCTATGTTTGAACAAGGTTTTCGTTATGGAAAATCCGTGACGAGCACAGAAGTCCAATAATAAAACACCACTCGAGTTCTGATCGAGGGGGGCCGTTCTTCCCAATCACGCCCTTCCAGGTCTCACTGTCATTGCCCATTTGAGCATTGAAGTCCCCCAGCAGAACAAGGGAGTCCCCAGACGGAATACTCTCCAGCACACTCTCCAAGGACTCCAAAAAGGGTGGGTACGTTGAGCTGCTGTTTGTGAACTCCAATGTACAGGCACTGAGCCGGGAGGCAATTAGTATGCCCACACCTGCTCTGTGCCTCTCACCGTGAGCAACTCAGAGTGGAAGAGAGTCCAACCCCTCTCGAGAGAACTGGTGCCAGAACCCAGGCTGTGTGTGGAGGCAAGTCCAACTACATCCAGTCGGAACTTCTCTACCTCGCACACCAGCTCGGGCTCCTTCCCTGCAAGAGACGTGACAATCCACGTCCCTAGAGCTAGCTTCTGCAGCCGAGAATCGGACCGCCAGTGTCCCCGCCTTTGGCTGCTGCCCAGGGCATATTGCCCCCGACCCTTTGGCCCCTCCCATGGGTGGTGAGCCCATGAGAAGGGGTACCCACGTTGCCTCTTCGGGCTGAGCCCGGCCGGGCCCCATGGGTGTAGGCCCGGCCACCAGGCGCTCGCCAACGAGCCCCACCTCCAGGCCTGGCTCCAGAAGAGGGCCCCGATGACTCGCGTCCGGGCAGGGGAAACTGAGATCCATTAATTTCAATCATCATAAGGTGTCTTTGAGCCGTGCTTTGTCTGGTCCCTCATCTAGAACTTGTTTGCCATGGGTGACCCGGCCAGGGGCATAAAGCCCCAGACAACTTAGCTCCTAGGATCATTGGGACACACAACCCCCTCCACCACAGTAAGGTGACGGTTCGCGGAGGAGGTGTATTAAACAGTGGTCAGAAAAGCCCAGTGCTGTGTGGGCAACAAATCAATATGCATCTTTAAGTGTCGTGTAGCAATGGTCTAGATTCTAGAATGTTGCCTTCCCTGGTAAAACATTCAATGTGATGCTTCTATCTGGGAAGTTCATGGTCCAGTTGTGCTCTATTAAAATCACCCAAAATGATAAGGGTTGACTCTGGATGCTTTAGCTCGAGTTTGTTTACTTGATCAGCCAATGTTTGTAGTGTGGTGTTCACGTTAGCTTGCAGTGGGATGTTAACATCCGCGAGTATGAAAGAGGAGAACTCGTGTTGAGCAGAATGGCTTACAGTTTAGAAACAGCGCTGCTGTGTGCGTTGAGTTTGTGACGTCTATGCACCATTCTTTGTTTATATAGAAGCATATTTCACCACCTTTTGATTTACTTGTTATCTCCGTGTCGCGATCAGCTCATAGGAGGTGGAAGCCAGGTATGTGTAGCGCGGTGTCCGGGTGGCAGTCTCAGAGCCAGGTTTCGGTTAAGCAGAGCACGGCAGAGCGTACAAAGATTTTATTGGTCCTTATGAGAAGAAGGAGTTCATCCATCTTGTTTGGCAGAGAACATAGATTAGCAAGATGGATTGATGGGAGTGGGGTTCGACATCCACGCGTCGGCTTGCTTTTTCCTCTTCATGCGACATTTCCATGCTCCATAGCGAGTGCAGTCGCCCCACTAGCTTTTAACTCTCAAAAACCTTGTCGATTTGCGGGTGAAAAAAGTATGAGCGTTGACTCCCGAATGCAGGGGTGTCCAACTAGTCAGAGACTAGGAGCCAATTTTTTTACTGTGTTACTGCAAAGAGCCACATCACACACACACACACACAAACACAAACACACACACACACACACACACACACACACACGAGCTGCAGTGGTTACTTACTACTTGGGTCAGCTTGCTACGTATTTGACCGAAGATCGACTTTTGAAGCGACGAACCTCCTGTGACCGACGCGATCGCGCACATGCAAGCATATACACACGCACACACGTGGGTGCCCAACGACACATACGTGCGCATATGCAAGCACGCACGCCGAGATGAGCGACAGCCGGAACGTCACCGAACATGAACGGAATCGAAACACATAGACACACAAAGTTTTTTTCACCCCTATTTCGTCCTCCTATAGTTCGCGCTCCACTTGGGACCAGTCCGCTGGCTCCGTGGTCGATCGTGGTTGACGTATTGGACACCACTGCCTTAAAATCGGAGGTAATTCGCTGACTAGCTTAGTGTTTAGCGCTGAGCACTGTTGTTTGCACATGAGCGGTGATTCAGTTGTCATCTGATTGGTTGCCCTGTATGTCAATCATAAGCGCTAAGCACCGTGGTGTGCACATGAGCGGTGATTCAGTTGTTATCTGATTGGTTTCCCTGTATGTCAATCAAGTAACGGAGATTAATGGTAGGCTGACGTAGTAAGTTCTGTGTATTTAACGCCGTTGTTTGAATGGCATCGCCACTGCCGAGGCGTTTTCGACGCTTGTCCTTTGAAAGCCCGGCAGCCGCATTGAGCCGGCCAAAGAGCCGCATGCGGCTCGCGAGCCACGGGTTGGCCACCCCTGCTTAGTATGTCTTCTCTTGAGTAAGTAAGCGGCGCAGGGTAGCCAAAAACCAACAAAAATGACAAAAACACAAACAATACAAGGAAGTGCATAACAGAGGAAGCCACTGTTGGCACCATCTTGGTTTACTGTTATGGTTTTCGTATGTTTGTTACTTTGGTTTCTTGTGGTTTTCAGCACTTTGTGTTTTTGATTTAGTTTTTCCAATGTACCACAGCATATTTTTGTTAATACATTTCATTCAGTACACCACACCTCTTCTGCTTCCCTGCTTTTTGGGTCCACTACCATCACACACACACACGACAGTGATAAATATTAGTCAGCTAACTTAAGCTGTCAGATCATTGTAACTGATTTCAAAAGCAGGCCAATGTGGTTGAACTTACACACCTCAGCGGCTTTACATAGTTTGCATGGAGACTTCATTCCTACTGAAATGATTGCGACTGAAGATCTCTGGTCACCTATTTGCATGCTCCACTGCTTTTATCAGAAGAGCTGTTTTACAGCAGTGTGGCATGCGCAGATCAATACAAACATTCACGTAATTTATCAATATGAAGTTAATTCATCTATTTAGCATTGTGGTCATAAATGCTTTTACACTTCTATTCAAGCAACGGCTTGATGAAAACAAGTTACACTTTGCTTCAGACAACTTCTCCCGTCACAGGCAAGTTCTCTCGTCACAGACAAGTTCTGCGCAAACATGACATTTCCACGCATTTACATCAAAAACAGAGAATGCAGAAACTCGATCAAGCTGGCCAAGGCAGCTAAAGGCAGCATAATTTGTTTTTTGCTTCATTTCAGCACCAAGACACAAGGGATTTTTTACCAGATTAGTTCGAAGGGACACACAAAGGGGCGGCTGCACTGGGTCCCGCACAGTGTGAGCAGAGCAAAAAATTACAAAAAAACAAAACATCGGGAGAGGAGCTTGCATCATGGACTGTCTGTCTGTCTGTCTCTCTCTCTCTCTCTCTCTCTCTCTCACTCTCGACCCTTGTGAGGATAAAAGCGATCAGAAAATGTATATATATATATA
>NW_017842057.1:2970170-2970871 GCF_001891065.2 Hippocampus comes | reverse complement strand
TCTCTCACACAATATTACTGTCCATCAACAACAGTGAAAAAAATATTTTGTCACACAACAGCTGCTTTAACAGCTCTTTTTATGGAATCAAAACAGAGCAATATAACATTATAAAGTGCACATCTAAGGTAAACTAGTACTCAGGCTATAGTGGATTTAAGCCATGGTTGCATACTTTGTTTTTCTCAAGTTTGCTTTGAACGCAGCAGTCAGGCTATGTTGATTCTGTTGTCCTTCTCGCTCGGAAGTCTCTCTACGGTTTTGTGAAGACATCACTTCGGATGACTACACTTGGTTAGATGACAACACTGGAGACGTTTCATTTTCAGTGTGTTCGCTAGGTCGCTCCCACTGCACTGCTGAACTCTCGAGGTGCCTTAGCGCACTGTCGCTGTCAGACGAATACAGAGAAGCTCCACCCGCTTTATTCATATGGCCACGGAACACTGTAACCTTCCACACAAAATAGTTCCAAACAAGTAACAATCGCATCAGTTTCAGCTTGAGTCGAGCTGTGGACAATGTTGACAGGCTTGCATGCAGTAGCCATACATTTAGCTATGGCTTCAGCAAATTTGTTCTTCGTCGTGTTATCCATTTTCTTCACTTTGAAATGATCCAATGCTGTCTGTCTGAGACGAGGGGGCGGAGTACTCATGTCAGCTATGTGCTTGGCAATTAAGGGGTGCAGTATTTCAGCC
>NW_017842057.1:2955101-2969647 GCF_001891065.2 Hippocampus comes | reverse complement strand
TATATATATATATATATTCTGAACTAGTGTGATGGGCGTGACAAGTTGGCATTCATTCATGATTCCGTTACAAGATGCAGCTTTGCTTTTTCCCCCCACATAAATGCCAGCCATTGGCGTCATATTCACGGCAAAATACACAAATTAAATTGCAAACAGCGATGCAGGACTACTTATTTCGAGCCTTGATTTAATAATGCCGTTTTGTAAAAACTTCAAACAAAGGGAGTGGTGGTGCTCCTTTGGTAGTATTGTAGTACCATAGTCAGAAATACACTTGGAAGGGAAAGCCGGTATTGCAAGCAATGCATGTGATGTTTAGATTATCCGTTGTATGCGCCAGTGTGATTTGAGTATCAGAAGAACAAGTATATTATATATGGCAACAGGTAATATTTGCGGTATAAGGTAGAATGGCAGCAGCATCAAAAATGATGATTTTGTCTGAATCTTGTATGAACAGTTCAACGTTTAGCAATTCTGGGTCTCCATGGACAATGTTGTACACTTAAGAATCTGGAGTGATGTACAGTTCGTAGAACACTGATAGATTTTTATATATACATTATTTTGTAAATGGTTGCAATGTTAACCTTAGTATTACAAAGTACTGTGATTTTAATTACTAATAAGTACATGCATCTATGTAAAATGAAAGAGAATGCATGTGAGGGATTGCACAGACCATCTCAGATCACTTATAGCAATATATGTTTCACGGCGTAAACCACAAAAATAGCATATTGCTGAGTTTCGTTTTATCTTCTGCTCTATCAATTGATTACTGTTCCAAAGCCAAAAGTCCACTTAATAGCTTTTATGATACAAGAAAAGAATAGGTGGACGGTAAAGCAGGTTATATAGTTTCAATATTGATTACCTTTAGTATTCTAAAATTACTTTCGGAGCTTTTAGGTTGTACTGTATCCGGACAGCTAGATTATCACACAATGTGGTTATCATCTGTTGCCATAGTCCTTAAGGTCATACACCATTGTATAGAATTTGCACTCAAGCAAATGAAAAATAAATGCATTGTTGATTGTTGATTCCTATCAGCATCTTCTAGTTTTCACATTTCCCTCAAGGTCAGAGTAGACTTGTTTACAATACAAGGAGGAACCAAGTCTTAAGATTCAGCAAATGCTCTGGTTTAAAAAGAAACACCAACATTTTAACACAAGGGCAAATTCCGAGTCAGCGTGAACAGCAAATTTAACATTCTGGGACCTCCTTTCATAAGCAGATGTCTGCGCGCTCGGCGTAAAAACGGGTGTATCTTGGTGGCAGCGCAAGTCTCGTTTTAGGATAATTTGGTCACAGAAATTAGACTGCGGTCAGTGGAAAAATGGGCACACCTTAATTTGTTGGTCTGAGAAAACTACTTGCTTTGCCTTTTGTTACGGGGGATGTTACAAATGTTCTCCTTAGGGGCCACACATGAGCAATTTCACACTTTTCTCACCCTCTCAGTGGCACGGTGACACTGGCGTGAACTACACTCACACATTACATTCCTTTCTTGCTCTTTTGTTATTTAGACTGACTTGGTATGCTTGTCTTCATTACAGTTGTGGGTGAACTGCTGCTTGTCCCATCCTATCCTATCTTACTTTCTTGAGAAGCATGGTATGCCCTGGCCTGGTCACCAGTCAATCACAGAGCATTGTCCAACCAATCTGACACACTCGTACCACACCCAAGAAGGCATTCTCGAGAACTCAAGTGTATACACCTATTTTGTTCGCCCTTCTTTTATGCGACCTTTAAAAAACTAGAATGTATTAGCATTTTGAAGTTTGTCTGGCTAACAAAAGTGTAGCATAGTATCTGGGGATTGCTGTTATATCGTTGTTACAGTCATCAATGCTGGCTAGCAACAGTATATGTTAGTATTTACACAACATTTTTGATTGAGTTACAATTTAATATGTGGTTCATGCATAATGAATCACATTAATTGTGTGTTGTGTATGTCAACCATTCATGGGTATAAAATATTCAACTGTACATTAGCTTACAGTGTATTATTGTTAGGGTGAATTCTATCTGATGAGACATCAAAGTGCTCCATTTGGATTCAATGATTCCTTCTATGCATATTTCAACGCACCTTTGAGTGAATGTCTCCCTTTCTGCTTGATCCACAGCAGGTACTGTCACAGAAATACCGAGCTGCCAGCATCAAAATATCCACAAGCTGAGGCACAATGAGCAGTATACTGCCTGAATACTCAAGAGGAGGAAGCAGAGACGTAGGTGGGTGGATGGGTGGGGGTGTACTTGAATATCCATTCAGACCCATTTCTGACATATTCTATGGCCTTGATGTCTGTACAGCACAAGCAGTGCTCTCTGGGCTTTGTTTACGGATCACGGCTTGTTTACTATGAAGCCCAGCACCAACCCTGAAGAGACGTGGGCCTAAGATGTTTTATCTCTTGTCAAGGCCTGCTTCAATTAAATTAATGGAATCCATTCAGCTCCCCTCTTTGCCTTTCCCTTTCAGGCCTGGCCACTGAGGATAATACATTAAAAGATCTTAGAATCTTAAGATGGCACATCATGGTATTAGTGCCAGTCATCTTTTTTTTCTTTTATATATTTAGTTATGCTGTAGTTTACTTTTTAAAACAAATAGCTCTGGGTGTAACATTATGAAACATTTAACGTAATTCTAAAGTACAAGTTAATTGGGTATAGGTTTTTGAACAAAAATACATATCTATCTATCTATCTATCTATCTATCTATCTATCTATCTATCCAAATCCCTGTAATGTGAAATAAATGTCTTGTAAATTTGACAAACTAGACAGAACAGTGTTGTTAACAACCCTGCCAAATCTGGATGATAAAAAAATATATATATATAGAGAGAGAGAGAGAGCGAGAGAGAGAGAGAGAGAGAGAGAGAGAGAGAGAGAGAGAGAGAGAGAGAGAAATAAAACAAGGCTTTAAAATCATTTAAAAAAAGGACGCCATACAGTGGGCAAGTGCGCTGAATGCATTTAAACCCCATATTGTCAGCCATCACTCACATACCTCTACGTCTTATGTCTTGCCTCCACATGATGTTACATCGCACATATATATATATTTGAGCTATATACACATCCACTAAAACATTGGCTGCAAAATAAGATCCCACAGGGTCATTGTGGGTTTTATCCATCCTTCCATACATCTATCAAGCTATCTAGCTATCTATCTAGCTATTTAGCGAGCCATAATTGGTTGTTAACCTGAGCCCTGTAATGCCATTTCCAGTCAACAGCAAGCGACAAAATGTCCGCCCCTGAGATGGACAAAAATGGGTGGATTTTACTGCTTGGCTTTTAATCACAAGAATAATCACAATGCCGTATTTAGAATAGTAGGGCTGCGTGGACCTTATTATTGTAAATTAAATGTTTTGGTTTGACTTCCCCTTTAAGTGCCTTTCCAGTGTATGTAAACAATACATTACCCACAAAACAATACAGTATCCCCATATGATACATCACCCAACGTAGTTCAATTTGTTTGTGTGCGTAAAAGGCAATATTCCTTGTTCATCAGCCCTATGGCCCGGGGAAGAAACTCCTCAGTCTTTGCACATTAGCTTTGAGCTGCCTGTATTAGTTTTCTGATGGCAGCAGGCAAAAGAGACAATTATTGCAGTGGCTGGAGTCCTTGTGGTATTCATCGGCTGTTGTTGGTGTAGATGTCTTTCACATTGGGATGGCTGGTTTTCATGATCCGCTCAGCTGAACAGACCTCAGTCCTAAAAGTGAGATAGGACTGCTTGGTGGTGTTCCTCATCCAGGGTATGATCATTCCACTGAGGTTGCTCTGCACAATATAAGTGTAGTACTCTCTGAGCATTCTCAAGGTGAGATGGAAGTCCCTCAGTTCTCCGGGAATAAAAAGATGCTGGTTGGCCTTCTTTACCAGAGTGCAGAATATATGTGACTTTTACACGTCCTGACAGAAGTTGATATCAAGGAACCTGAGCCATCATCTCCACGTGTGCCACTAACATCACAGCTCTGACGTCTGCAAACTTGATGACTTG
Organism: Hippocampus comes; assembly: GCF_001891065.2. Lineage (NCBI taxonomy): Eukaryota > Metazoa > Chordata > Actinopteri > Syngnathiformes > Syngnathidae > Hippocampus > Hippocampus comes. The sequence continues at coordinate 2,965,591 of NW_017842057.1, read as the reverse complement.
GAGAAGGTTTGGAGTCATGGATAAAGGATATGGAGGTTTGATTAGTGCAGGCCTGGCCAACCCACAGCTCGCAAGACACAATCCGCTCTTTGCCCAGTTTCATGCAACTCTTATAACCCCTTTCACTGAACTTGGCTTATTCATTGTGTATGTAGTGAGGGGTGAGGACCACGGAATGGAATGTTGCTGGGCGGTGTTGAGCGGCTGAAGGGCGTCTGCATTTGACAGCAAGTCATGTCATATTAAAAAATATTATTTTTGAGCGTGACATCAGAAAGTGTTTCTAATATGAGAGAGGCTGGCAGAGCAATTTGCTGCTGTTTTGGCAGACTTGTTGAGAGGTAACGGTATGAGGACAATGAAGGAAGCCTTGATAACTGCAGCAAGTACATTTAGTATCAATTAGAAAATGCAATTCCTGGAGAAATTGGGTGTGAAGGCTGAAATGGTGAACAAAAAAGGATGGAAAGATTTGGAATGATGAATCCGTCTATATGTGGAAAGTGGAGAAGAATATGTAGAACTTCTGAATTAAGGGATGAGCTGGAAAGTTTGAAGTTGGAATGGTTTGAATTGGTAAAAAAAATATCTAGAAATTATGGGACTTTGGGTGTGGGGTTGTAGGCTTATTAATATTGAGAAATGTGATATTTTTTGGCATGTGGAAATTTGTGGAAAATTTTGAAACAGTTCCTTGGCTGAAATGAATGAGCTGAACATGTAGAATTTGCAATGGGAAGGATTAATTTTTTTTTCCACTGGTCATTGGGAATTAATGGAGATTTGGGGATGGGTTGAGGGAGGTTTAGTGGTGTAAAAAATGTGAATTTTGGTATGTGAAATTTTTGGGAATGTAGAATTTGGAATGGGAATGGCATGACTGTTTATTTGGATATGAAACGGAGATGTTTCGTTTGTTTTATTTTTTGGGGTGGCACCCTGAACTGAAGACGATTTAGTGCAGGCTTTCAGACAACGAAGGCAAGAACAAGACTTTTATTGCCACCCGTGCGATGTATATATTGGGAGGCGCAACATGCAGGAAGACCCAAGTTTCAAAACACTATTTGTAGAGAACCTCCATCCAAATCCCAGCCCTTATCTGGGGTTGGTCTTGTGCCGCCCAAACGCTAACCAGCTTCCGGCTGCATGATCTGGCCACTAGAGGCTTCGGAAAGCTCTGACCTCCAATTCCAAAAACAGCCAATGCTGTGGTCGACAACGGAGACCTCAACTCAACAACTGTATTTATAGAGCACTTTAAAACAACCACTGCTGTATGCAAAGTGCTGTACATGGAGCAAATATCATATATACAACAATAAACAAAAACATACAAGGGCATATATCCTGACACTCCTGATGAGTCCCAGTCAAAATGACAGAACTCATTCCCTTCACAACCACCGGAACCCGTTCACACGGTCCTGACCATCCTCAAAACTATAAGTTGAGTCCAAACCATGAAGTGACATACTTGGATGAAGCGCGGCATCCTAAACCCTGACATGACTCCCAAAATGTGTGATTCTATTTAAAACGCGAAAAAACTCGCAAATTCTTTTACAATTTCACCCTCTCAGTTTTTGTGGTGGGCTACAAGCCACCAACCTCATTTCCACCTATTTGTGTGAATGGGAAACAACTCACTCAGCAATCATGAAACATTGCTGTCAGCCCGCCTGCTGACCTCCTGCCCAGACCTGCCTCCCTGAACAGGACTGGTTCTTCACATACACGTACATTCTTAACTATGTCACAAAGGTCAGCATGGTGGTTGACTGGTTAGCACGTCTGCCGCACAGTGCAGAGGTTATGAGTTCGTATTGGGGTCCAGCCTTCCTGTGTGAAGTTTGCATGTTCTCCCCGGGGCTGTGTGGGTTTTCTCCGGGTGCTCCGGTTTCCTCCCACATTTGAAAAACATGCATCGCAGGTTGATAGAACACTCTAAATTGTCCGTGAGTGTGAGCACGGATGGTTGTTCATCTCTGCGTGGCCTGTGATTGGCTGGCAACCAGTTCAGGGTGTACACTGCCCAGTGACAGCTGCGATAGGCTCCGGCACACCCACGGCCCCAGTTAGGATAAGCGGTTCGGATAATGAATTGATGGCTGGACAGTATGTCACACAGCCACTTCATGGCTTTTAGTCAGTCGACATGTTTTATTTTGAAGTACATAAGGAGTTCTGTTCGAAGCTTTATATAAACAATTCCACACACTGGAATCAGCTCATGCACCACGCTGGAATGGGCTCACAAAAATGCACTCATAAATTACATTGAAATCCTTTCACACAATCATATGAAATGCTCTCATACAAACAATTGATTTTAAAAAATATTCATGAAATTAACGTTATAATTTCATTAATTTCTTCTTTTATTTATTTGACAGACACAGACAGATTGACGGACAGACACACAGATAGACAGACAGACAGATATATCGATTTAGAAAATTGCATTTTATTAATTAGTTCAATTGAATTACAACATACACTGTATAGGTTATCAAAAGCACATTTCAGTAGGGTGTATGAGGGGGGGAAAAAGCAGTCGTGTGTTTCAGAGCCTCAGCATTTCAGTACTTAGCGTAAGAGCTAATCCTGAATTATGTCCCCAATGGCCCCTCATCAAAATGACGACATGTCACTGAGCAACCGAATTTAAATGCTGAAATACACAAAGCCATGCACACACAAACTCTACGCCCTCCCCTCCCCCCATAAACATCAGGCCTAGCAGTAAATTCAATTTTGTAGAGGGCTTAAGTGCTTTTTATTTTTATTTTTTTTCGAAAGGCTCATAATAGCCCGCCCCCTACAAATCTTCATCAAAGCAGCTCTGGCTATATGTCTCATCATTGGGAGGCATATGTAACAGCCCAAGACCAACAAAATAGTGTCTTGGAAACAAAACCAACATGAAGTCCACCATTATTAATTTATTTTCAGAATTTGTTTCATTTTCCACATTTTAAAGGGGAAGTCAAGTCAATAATGTACAATAATAATATGCCCCCACTCGTCTAACATCTACGATGTTCTGATTAATATTGTGTTTGTGGAATACAGTATGAATTAAACTGAAAAATCCACCCATTTTTAGCCATCTCAGGGAGGTGCCATTTTGCCTTGTACTGCCACTTGCTGTCAACTGAAAATGACAACACAGTGCTTAAGGGCTGAGTTCATGACGAAAAGAACAGCCCCCCCAGAAAAAAAAGCACTTGAGGGCAGGGGGTGCCCTGACGTGTGACTCCGACACCCACTGAAATTGTCATTTTTATTCAACTTTAGTGTCAGACTTTTCATGAAAATTTTTGTATTGTAAACTTCACAAGGATGAGAAAAATGTAACTATAAATTCATTTTACAAAAAAATTGCTACAATGAAGAGGCTATGAATGTGAGGCATTTCTAATGTCTGAATAATCAATCACTGACATATGTTTAATTCACAATACATGACAGTATATTGAATGCAAAATAAATCATCCATTGAAACACAACACATGAGAACTTAAGGCGGTAGTACATCAAGCAAAAATTTTGAGCCAGACAAAAGGCTAAAATTACTAATTGGTTTACTGATCAGTGGCACTTTGTTCGATTGATTTGCAATTAATTCTGGTTTGTGGTGCATAAAAGGCAGAGGCTGGCGCCAACCTTGAAGCTCGTGATACCTTATACTCACTTAGTGGGTGAAGGGGGAGAATATCAATAAGTTGTTGTGAGTCTTGCACAGCACTTGCACTGATACTGTCTTAATTTGTTGCTGCATGGCAGCAATCATACATTTTCTGTCTATTTTAATGATGTATTGGATAATTTATTCTTCTCACTGCAGGTGGATAGTGTTTAACTTTGATCTGCCTCTGACATTAGTAGGAGCTCTACAATATGCACAGATGACTATTTTATACCCCATGGGTATGCATGATGCAGAGTTGAGAAGTGAATATCAACAGTTCACCAATCATACAAAATAAGTGGTGTGCAACCAGTCACTGTTGGTCGCTAATGTTATCCAGATGTGCCCAGATCTTTTGGATTATAAAAGTATGTCTCACAGAACCACAGACACAAACTAGTTTTTGTCGGTGTAAATGTCAAGAAAGAAAAAAAGTCAGTTACATCACAAAATATTTTCTCATCACAAAAAAAAAAAAAAAACTCAACAAACGTCATGTGCAGAATATTTTTATGTTAAATGCTTAAAACAATGGGGCGGCATGGTGATCCAGTGGTTAGCGCGTCGACCTCACAGTGCAGAGGGTTCGATCCCAGCTCCAGCCTTCCTGTGTGGAGTTTGCATGTTCTCCCCGTGCCTATGTGGGTTTTCTCTGGGTATTCCGGTTTCCTCCCACATTCCAAAAACATGCATGGTAGCGTGATCGAACGCCCTAAATTGTTCCTAGGTGTGAGTGTGAGTGCGGATGGTTGTTCATCTCCGTGTGCCCTGCAGTTGGCTGGCAACCGGTTCAGGGTGTCCCGCCCCTACTGCCCGCAGAAGGCTGGGTTAGGCTCCAGCACCCTCCGCGACCCTTGTGAGGATAAAGCGGATCGGAAAATGGATGGATGGATGGATGGATGGATGGATGGATGGATGGATGGATGGATGGATGGATGGATGGATGGATGGATGGATGGATGGATGGATGGATGGATGGATGGATGGATGGATGGATGGATGGATGGATGGATGGATGGATGGATGGATGGATGGATGGATGGATGGATGGATGGATGGATGGATGGATGGATGGATGGATGGATGGATGGATGGATGGATGGATGGATGGATGGATGGATGGATGGATGGATGGATGGATGGATGGATGGATGGATGGATGGATGGATGGATGGATGGATGGATGGATGGATGGATGGATGGATGGATGGATGGATGGATGGATGGATGGATGGATGGATGGATGGATGGATGGATGGATGGATGGATGGATGGATGGATGGATGGATGGATGGATGGATGGATGGATGGATGGATGGATGGATGGATGGATGGATGGATGGATGGATGGATGGATGGATGGATGGATGGATGGATGGATGGATGGATGGATGGATGGATGGATGGATGGATGGATGGATGGATGGATGGATGGATGGATGGATGGATGGATGGATGGATGGATGGATGGATGGATGGATGGATGGATGGATGGATGGATGGATGGATGGATGGATGGATGGATGGATGGATGGATGGATGGATGGATGGATGGATGGATGGATGGATGGATGGATGGATGGATGGATGGATGGATGGATGGATGGATGGATGGATGGATGGATGGATGGATGGATGGATGGATGGATGGATGGATGGATGGATGGATGGATGGATGGATGGATGGATGGATGGATGGATGGATGGATGGATGGATGGATGGATGGATGGATGGATGGATGGATGGATGGATGGATGGATGGATGGATGGATGGATGGATGGATGGATGGATGGATGGATATATATATATATATATATATATATATAGGTCACTACTTTCATTTCTGGTGAAACATAGTCTTTCAGTTAAATATTATTTTTTTCCAAATCAAAACTTTCTTCTGATGCACTGGACTACTCAACAGCTTTGCTTGACTCCATGTCCTTGGTTTGTGAGGAGCACGCTTTCTCCGCCTTGTCGGGAATTATTGACCAGGAGAAAACCACAAGGCAGCAACTACATATATGACAAATTCCCATTCATCTGCCAACTTGTGTTTCCCTCTGATCCTGACCCGTCTCACAAGTGTGCGATCCCGACAAAACAAAGTTTGTTGTGCTCAGCTAAGTTAGATGCATTTTCCATGACTACTTTGTAACTCTCCTCCAGGCAGACTTTCAGATTTTAGTGTGGTGCGAGCAAGAAGATTCAAAGCCAATTCAATCGGCAGCTGGTGCAATTATAGGCTTGCACCAAAGGCTTCACAAAGTCTCGCCAATGGGATTTGTCCTTGTTCTCAAGCATTCCAACATTTGTAAAAAGGTATAGTTAAATCATTCCACTGGGTTACCCTGAGGTGAGAGGGTGTAGTTTGTACTTTCTGGATACCGGCAACCTGACACAACTCCTTAATGATCTGTGACTTAACGTGTGGGGCTTCATCACTCAAGAGTTTTTCAGAGAAGCCATAATGTACCAAACATTTTCACATAAGACTTGTTTTTGTTTTGTAATAACAATGGCGCACTTGGTGAAGTGGTCAGTCAAAACCAAGATGTCCTTGGTATTGCTCCCATCTGGTTCAACTGAGAGAAAGTCCATACATACCAATTCCAAAGGTCTGTTGGCCCCAATGTTGACCAACGGGGCTGCTCTCTCAAGTTAAATCTTTTGTCGAATAAAATACAATTTCTAATCTTCCGTTGCACATCTGGGCCAATAGGAGCGTGCCCTCGGCAGAACAAATGTTCATTCAATGCCCAGATGACCCAGGTCATCATAAAGACCACATAACACAATGACTGGAAAGGCTAACACATGGATAATTTGTCCTTTGTCATGCCTAATCCGATAGAGGACACCATGTTTGAGCTGTAACTTCTTCCACTCTCTGAGCCACAATGTTCAAGAAGGAGAGTCACAGTGGCGGGAAGCTGATTCCCAGACTCAAAAACAGCTTTAAGGTTCAGGTTCCCCTCATTGCTGAGTGGCCAACTCCTCTGTGGAGAAATTAGGAATTATTGCGAGGCCATGATAACATTCACGTAGAACCCCATGTGGCAGGACATCAACATGGACTGCAAGGGACTCCACAAGACCAACAGGTGGGTTGGAGGCCACCAGACCTCCTTGATACCCCTGAAATTCGTGTCTTTGAGAGATATTTTGAAATACTTCAGAAAGATTTCTCTCTGAGGCTCCGGATAAATCAAGTGATTTGGGACAAACCGCTTGATTCTCTTTCACCATCTTTTTGGAATATTGCCTCATTCATGAGCCCTCCAAAAGCAATGACAATCCTCTGGCTTTCATGATCTTGGTATAACACCGCCCGAGCACCATAGCGCTAGTATCAATCTGCAGAATATGCGGACGTTTAGGGTCTGTAAAAGCCAAGACGGGGGCTGTCGTGACTTTATCGATGATCTCATCAAATGCTTCTTTGCATCAACGAGTCCAACTGTCTCCAAATTGCTCCTTCGGATGGGCCTTGGTTTGTGTTCTGGAGCATTCCCACCTTTGCTGTGAATTCATTAAGGGGTTTGATGATTTTTGAATAATCTACAAAATCCTCTCGAGCAAACCCTAAGAATCACTGGAGATTCCCAGGAACTTGAAGGTCTCAACGGTTGACAGAGTGCAGTTGGATAATGTGAGGCGCAGCTGTGGCGAAGGACGTTTCCTGAAGTCCACGATCATCTCTACATTCTCGAGTGTGTTCAGCTTCAGGTTGTGTTGGTTGCACCAGAGTGCCAGCTGCTCCACTTCGAGAATTAGAAGAATCTGTGCTTGGTGGATGAGCCTTCTCGGCGGCACGCATGCACCAGCACTGATTTTGATTGGGAGGAATGTCGGCGCCATTTGACTGTCGTTGCTAGACAGCCCCGGGGCGCTTGTGTCTTGCACCTAGAATAGGCAGCATTTTCACAGCGCCGATGCGTATGTGGAACTGGGAATCGTGGCTTGGAATTGAAGCGGATTGACTTGGGACAGGAGAAGAGAGCAGGGGTCGGCAACCCAAAATGTTGAAAGAGCCATATAGGACGAAAAAAACAAAAAACAAAAAACAAATATGTCTGGAGCCGCAAAAAAATAAAAGCCTTCTATAAAACTTACAATGAAGGAAACATATGCTGTATGTATGTAGGAGACTGGAATTTCTCAGAATTGTTTGTCATTCATCCCTTTGTTGTGTGTTCACAAGCGCCCCCATTTAATTTATTTTGTGATGTCCTCGCTTGATTTTCCGTTTAGGTGCATTAGTTTCACTTTTCTTAGTGTCATTGTAGTGATCATTAATTTCCATTTTTCAGAGGCTGTCTTTGAACGCCTCTCAAGTCGAACGAGAGGAGAGAAGGCACGGAGTCGGACACAGATGTTTCTGTGTTTGTCGAGACTGTTAAAAGCATAAAGTGTACGTTTTAAAAAACCAACACCACAGCTCTCCTTTTTTCTGAGCTGCAACATATATCTTAGCTACTCTCAAAATGACTAAGTTTGCTACAATTATACGATGAGCCTTCATGATTCAATGTTTTGTTATTTTTTCCGTGCAGTGCATTCTGTAGAGCAGGGGTGCCCAACCTTTTTTGACCGAAGATCTACTTTTTGTTCAACCAACCTACCGTGATCGACCCGTGCATACACAACACACTTACAGACGCATCCCTACCTACCTTCGTCGAGATTTGACGCGGAGGGATGGGACGCACTTTTGCAGCGTTTTTGAATACCATAGCTCACGTGTACCATTTTAAAAATGCTTTTCACGGCCCTCCAGATTCTCTTTGCGAGTACCCTCAGTGAATTGTACATGAAACACCGTTTTTTTTTGTTTTGTTTTTTTGCAACAGCCACCTGCCTTGCTTCCCGCCCTGCTAATAGAAACGTGTCGCAGGCTATGACGCAAATCTTCGTTGACAGAAACATTGAAATGTAATATTTATTCTACACATTTTTACAGCATTGGGAAACGTTAAGAATGTTTATGTCATGTTTTTACTCCTACAGTAACGATATTTAAAACAAAAAAAATTAATTTCCCTACCACATCTTTTTCCATTTTCAAACATTTTTTTATAAAGCTCCAGGGAGCCATTCGATGCCTGTAAAGAGCCCCATGCGGCTCTGGAGCCGCGTGTTGCCGACCCCCGGTGTAGAGGGAGAAGAGCAGCGGAAAGAGGAAGCATCCTCAGTGCTGATGGTGCGTGTTGTTGATGTTGTCCTTCTCAGTCTCCTCTGTTGTGTCCTGCCCATCAGGAAGCTGAGGATCCACTGGCAGATCATAGGTGACACACTAAGCTGGAGAAGTTTGGAGGTGAGAAGTTCCGGAAGCGTGCATTGTCAATCCATCCATGTTTGAGCCGATCAGGACATCAGAGCTGGTCAATGGAAGAGAAAGTAAAACTGATAATTGTGAGAACTCCACTGAGAGCCTGGATTAGAGTCACCACAATACTGCGCAGAGCGGATTGGAAATAGGCTGGTACATTTTTTGCATCCCTCTATCTATATATATTTGCTCTCACAGCCTCAACTCGGGAGCACAACAGCATTAGAGACATGAATAGTCGTCAGTAATGTGCATGTCAGATTCATAATAATGTGCTGGCCATGTTGGATGTTACAAAGCAGGGGCATTCTTGAGCTGCATTTTCCATGCATGAAAATTGAAGATGTGTATCATATGCAGAATAAAAACAACAATTGCATTAAACAATGAATGTGGGTGTTGATAATACGCCATACAGAAAGGCTTTTCCGTGTCAGGCAGCTTTCCATGCATGCAGAATAAGTACATACATCTTACACTACGGCTTTTTTTTTCCCCAACGGCTCAATTCATAATCACCATTCTTAGGTGTCGTAGGGGCATGAAAATAACCCCTCACCTCTTGCCTGCGCTGCTTCTCAAATGCACCACGACGACTGGGGTTCTTCCTGCTGCTGCTGGAAGATGAAATGGCATTTCCAGAAGGAAATATGGTTGGTACGGGAGCTGGTTTCAGCCTGGGTTGAACTGCCCTCATTTACTCGATGCTCTTTGCCAAATGTTTCCTGAAGCACGCTTGGAGTACTTGCTTGGCGACCAGAGTTTCCTCCCTGATGATTGACTTTCTGATCCACTGGCCACATATTTATCTATTGGAAAGCTGAAGAAACTTTTGCCACTCCATACACCATTAGTGCAACCAAATGCCGAACAGGGAATGAACCATTGTTTAAGCGCTAAAGCATGTGGAGACCAACTGAACACGAAGAGCACACAACCTCATGCCAGTTGGTAACTAAATTTTTTGGCTTCTGTTACATCACGGCCCCTGAAATACCCAAAAACGGGAGGGCGCGAAATTCAAACCACAGATGACACATTCTGAATTGTACTGAGTCATTAAACTGCTGTCTACTAGTGATCTAATCATCTTTTAATGACAGTTATGCATTGTAAAGGTGTTCTAAAGGTCTCAAGATAACCATTTCAACCTTTGGTCACTCACCTTTAAAGAAGATAATGGTTAACAGCATGTGTATTTTTGTTTCTGTTCTTCAGTTGAAGTCATGGGCGTCATTAGGCCTATTTTAGGGAGGCTTCAGCCTCCCTAAAAATGTCTTTAGCCCCCCTAAATAATTTCATTGCATTATTTTAAAAAAAGTATTATTTATTTTTCCTGTACTTTTGCTAATATATTGCATCAAATTCAATGTAATGTGGCCATTTTAAATTATATTTCGATAACCTGCCATTATTGTAATGTTAAATCTCCCAGGTTTCCTGAACGCAACAGGTGTTGCGT
>NW_017842057.1:2945816-2953618 GCF_001891065.2 Hippocampus comes | reverse complement strand
TTTTTTTTTTAAATGTGGGTCAAATATGGCTCATGAAAGATGTGGCTTAGTTGAGGTTGAATTAAGGCTGATATCAGGAACCTGTTCTGGCCCAGCGTCGGGCCGGAGTAGGGCCGGATATGGTTATACAATGCGGCTCAGATCCGGGCCGAATGCGGCCCGGATCATGGATGCCAGACCTGGGCCACTGCAGGACCGTCATTCATTGCGGTATGTGGGCCGATTGTCGTGCCGTGTCCGCGCCAGAGCTGGGCCAGACCAATTTTGCTGACTGGGTATACCAGATCACAGTAATAGAGGCCAAAAGAGAATATCTGTCGGACCTTATTCAAGCTAACCGTCACAACCCTTTTAAAACCATCGATTCTGTTGGGGAGGCGATAGTACTGATTCGTTTTAAGGAAATAACTGTAGACTAGATGGTGTGCCGGTCAGAGCACAGGTAGGAAGAGACACTGATTCCAGGGGGTGTTTCGATATTCTTTACTGTGGTCTTAAAGTGAATACAAAGAAATAAAAACAATACAGGGTGATGTTGGTTGAGGAGGGATGAGGAGGGACGCATAGGAGGGCTGAAGAGGGAAGATGAAGGATGAGTAGGAATGAAGGGGATGAATGAGTTTGGATTGAGGTTGAAGAATGAAGATGGGTCGAGTAGGGGTTGATGTTGAAGGATCGAAGGAGGGAGATTGATCGAAGATGAGGGATCGAAGAATGAAGAGGTATCGAGTGTTTTGATCATGTACTCGAGGGTTTAGGGAATGGCTGATGAGGTAAACGGCACAAAAGAGTTGAAAGGATAAAGGCTGGAATCGGTAGGAACAGAATGACCTTGGTCAGGATGCAAACCCGGAATTGGCACGTGCTGAAATAACACGATACTTAAATGCGTCAACACGAACATCTCACGATAAACAAAGGAATGAGCTGAGCCTTTTCTACAGATTCGGTACTCAAACCCCCTGTGCCTACTTGCTCAGGTTCTTCACCCGAGATGTGCAACAGATTCCTTCAGTTTTTCATTGATAAGGTTTCTACAGCGAGGACTCCTGTCTCAAATACTGCATTTGACCCCTCTGTCCACATTCCGTGTTCAGCTGTGCCAAATTATTTTCAAACGCTTTTAGAAGATGTAGTTCGCCAGACGAAGCCATCTGGCTCCCCCTGCGACTCTCTTCCCCCGCATTTCTTTAAGGAGGTTCTCCCGAATATTGGTACATCGGTCTTGGCCATTATCAACAGCAGCCTCTCTTCTGGTATAGTTCCCCAACAGTTTAAACATGCTGTGGTCCAACCCTTGATCAAGAAACCTGGTCTTGATCCAGATGTGGTGTCAAATTTTAGGCCCATTCATTGCCTTTCATTTCAAAAATTCTGGAAAAAGTGGAGCACGTGCAGTTGAAATCTTTCTTGGATGGACATAACATCTTGGAAGTCTTCCAGTCAGGTTTCAAGACGATGCATAGCACAGAGTCAGCCGTTACGTGTTTCTAATGACATCCTCCTGGCAAATGACACTGGAGACTATGTGGATCGGGTTTTATTGGATTTAACTGCAGCATTTGATACAGTGGATCACAGGATTCTGCTGACTCGTTTGCAGGACTTGGTGGGCATTGGCGGTAGCGCTCCGGTACCGGTCCGCGGACCGGCGGTTGGGGACCTCTGATGTAAGGGGACCATTAGTGGTGTAGTACTGGACAATGACAGCTGTGTGACGTGGAGAGTCATCAAGCACAAAAAAAAAAAAATTCAATCATTATGATACCAGAAGAGTTGTGCCGATGATGCAGAGAATATTCATGTCATTTGTTATAGAAGTCCTTCGGTGCTTTCGAGTGGAGGCCTACCTCACACTGATCAACCAACGTCATTTCAATCAATGTCATTTCAATTTCCAGCCAGTTCTCTTGACAAAGGTGCTGACACAATATCACCTGGGTGCAATGTTATTGCCACACACTGCTCTGTTGGGCTGGACTAAATATACTGTGTGACTAAGTAGTTTGTAGGTAGCAGTTTGTCCTTTATAACACAGTATGTGCTCATGAAAAAGGAGCATCAATTGAAATCTGTATTTATTTTTGGACATTTATTCAATGTTTGTCTTTCCTCAACAATAAGTTGTGTGCACTTCAGACACTTTAATGAGTTGTGCAACTGTGTGATCCCACTGGCATCATAAAAGCAAAAACGAGGACTGTAGTCAAGAACTCATATCATCAAGATGACCCACCGTTTTTGCATTATTATGCTGAGATTACAGACACCTGCTATGGACACAAAGAACTTTGTTGGAACTCGAGAAAAAGTGCCTTTAGATGTTGTTTTGAACTGACGACAAACGGAAAAGGAATATATCACAGAAATATGCTTCAATACGTCTGAAGAAGCTCTTGAAGCAGTTCTTCCAGGCAGATCTTGACCTGAATATTAGGAAGCGACAGACGCAGTACGTACATACAACAATCATTCAGCCAACATCAGAGGAAGAGCAAAAGGCCACTAGCTGATCTCCTGAATGCTCGAGAGTGCTGAGCTCCCACCATCCTCGTACCATGACTTAATTTTAAGTGAAGAAACGAGCATGATGACAAGCCCTGTGAAGAGATGGAAACCTCTGACAAAAAAGGTTCAAGTGAGAGTGAGAGATCACTTGCGCTTCTGGTGGTTGTCACTTCCCAACAGACTTTCTCTTTGTTCATTGCCATGCACGTTGCTGTATCACTTGATACAAACCAACCTCCTCCTCCATACCCTGATTTTTTGGGGTAAAAATGTGCCGCCTAATCATATGAACCCAAGATATAAATAATTGCTGCGGAAAACACGTGTTCCTGGTTTAAAAAAAAGAAGCAAATACAAAACCTAAACCCAAGCCTTGGTTTAACGACAAAACTCGCGCAGCTAGGCAGGGGTGTTGCAAAGCCGAACGCAAGTGGAAAAAAGACAAATTGCAGGTCTCTTATCAAATTTGGAAAGACTGCTGGCGTAACTACCAGATCACAGTAAAATAGGCCAAAAGAGAATATCTGTCGGACCTTATTCAAGCTAACCGTCACAACCCTTTTAAAACCATCGATTCTGTTGGGGAGGCGATAGTACTGATTCGTTTTAAGGAAATAACTGTAGACTAGATGGTGTGCCGGTCAGAGCACAGGTAGGAAGAGACACTGATTCCAGGGGGTGTTTCGATATTCTTTACTGTGGTCTTAAAGTGAATACAAAGAAATAAAAACAATACAGGGTGATGTTGGTTGAGGAGGGATGAGGAGGGACGCATAGGAGGGCTGAAGAGGGAAGATGAAGGATGAGTAGGAATGAAGGGGATGAATGAGTTTGGATTGAGGTTGAAGAATGAAGATGGGTCGAGTAGGGGTTGATGTTGAAGGATCGAAGGAGGGAGATTGATCGAAGATGAGGGATCGAAGAATGAAGAGGTATCGAGTGTTTTGATCATGTACTCGAGGGTTTAGGGAATGGCTGATGAGGTAAACGGCACAAAAGAGTTGAAAGGATAAAGGCTGGAATCGGTAGGAACAGAATGACCTTGGTCAGGATGCAAACCCGGAATTGGCACGTGCTGAAATAACACGATACTTAAATGCGTCAACACGAACATCTCACGATAAACAAAGGAATGAGCTGAGCCTTTTCTACAGATTCGGTACTCAAACCCCCTGTGCCTACTTGCTCAGGTTCTTCACCCGAGATGTGCAACAGATTCCTTCAGTTTTTCATTGATAAGGTTTCTACAGCGAGGACTCCTGTCTCAAATACCGCATTTGACCCCTCTGTCCACATTCCGTGTTCAGCTGTGCCAAATTATTTTCAAACTGTGTCCTTGACGCTTTTAGAGGATGTGGTTCGCCAGACGAAGCCATCTGGCTTTCCCTGCGACTCTCTTCCCCCGCATTTCTTTAAGGAGGTTCTCCCGAATATTGGTACATCGGTCTTGGCCATTATCAACAGCAGCCTCTCTTCTGGTATAGTTCCCCAACAGTTTAAACATGCTGTGGTCCAACCCTTGATCAAGAAACCTGGTCTTGATCCAGATGTGGTGTCAAATTTTAGGCCCATTCATTGCCTTTCATTTCAAAAATTCTGGAAAAAGTGGAGCACGTGCAGTTGAAATCTTTCTTGGATGGACATAACATCTTGGAAGTCTTCCAGTCAGGTTTCAAGACGATGCATAGCACAGAGTCAGCCGTTACGTGTTTCTAATGACATCCTCCTGGCAAATGACACTGGAGACTATGTGGATCGGGTTTTATTGGATTTAACTGCAGCATTTGATACAGTGGATCACAGGATTCTGCTGACTCGTTTGCAGGACTTGGTGGGCATTGGCGGTAGCGCTCTTGAGTGGTTTAGGTCCTATTTAGCTGACAGAACCTTTTATGTCAGCCTTGGCTGCTCTCAGTCACGTACTGCTCCTCTGTCATCTGGTGTTCCACAGGGCTCATTTCTGGGGCCTCTGCTGTTCTCACTGTACCTGCTCCCATTGGGTTCCATCTTAAGGAAACATGGTATTTCCTCCACTATTATGCAGATGACTGTCAGATCTATGTCCCACTGAGCAAAAAAGATACTTTCTCGTTTAGGCCACTTTTATCCTGCATGGACGAAATCAAAACCTGGATGGCACAAAATTTCTTGACTTTCAATGAAAAGAAGACAGAGCTAATACTGTTTGGTCCCAGTGGCCCTTGTAGACTTGGGCCCCCTGTCTCCTTATCTTAAGTCAACAGTCTCAAACTTGGGTCTTAAACTGGACAGTGAATTTAAACTAGACCGGCAAATTGGTGCTGTTGTTAAATCCAGCTTCTTTCATCTTAGACAGCTGGCTAAAGTAAAACCTCTCCTTTCTCATGAGCGCCTTGAGACAGTGATTCATGCCTTCATCACATTCCGGCTTGATTACTGCAATGCACTTTACTGTGGAGTGAGCCAATCCTCCATTAAGCGTCTCCAGCTGGTCCAGAATGCTGCTGCTTGCCTCAAAAGAGGGAGCAAATAACTCCTACTCTGGCATCCTTTCACTGGCTCCCTATACATTTCAGAGTTCTTTTCAAGATCCTATTATTTGTTTTCAAATCTTTAAATGACCTCGCGCCAACTTACCTCTCTGAGCTCATCCACCCCTACACACCTGCCTCAGGTCTGCGGACCAGACATTATTAGAAGTACCAAGAACTAAACGGAGGCTCAGAGGAGATCGAGTCTTTTCCGTTGCCGGTGCCTCTCTCTGGAATGACCTCCCACTGAACATTCAGCAAGCCCCCTCGCTGCCCATCTTTAAAACCTGCCTCAAAACTCACTTGTATTCTTTAGCATTTGACTCAGCATGACTCAGATTTGATCTTAGTTTTACTGTTTGGTGCTTTCTACCATCATTATTACTGATTTATTGCTTCACTGTTGTATATCTTAGTTGCTCCATGTACAGCACTTTGTATGCAGCGATGGCTGTTTGAAAGTGCTCTACAAATACAGTTGAGTTGAGTTGAGTTCTAGATATTGTATACTTACAAATTAAAAAAAGTATAGTTCGAGAGCGAGCGAGAGAGAGAGATATTCAGGAAGTAAGAGAAGTGGAGAAACTGTTGACCACAAACGCTTCCTGAATCCAGACTGTAAAGCCTTTTAGCCCGACCTGCATAGTGATCTTGTTACTAAACATGCTGCCACAACGTCGAGAGAAAGACTGCAGCCTCCCCTGGGGCACCACTCCTCTGACTCCAGAATGGCTGAGCGATAAATCTGTCTCAGACCTCCCTGCGTCTGATCAAACACCACTCCGTGCACAGCATGGGCTGTTGTTCCAAAATAATAAGCATAATACTCTATTCTGTTATAATCTTTTAAGGAGAGAAATGTTTGATACAACTGTTGTGTTAAACCTCATTAAAGATGGATATAATGTGTAATTTGTGTTTACAATGTATATATACACTGTACACCCCAATGTAAATAAGAGGCAATTCTCATTATTTTTATTATTATTCCGATGATGATGATGATGATGATGATTATTATTATTATTGTTATTATTGGTTAGCTCGTCGACTTCACAGTGCAGAGGTACAGTTCAATTCCAGCTCCGGCCTTCCTGTGTTGAGTTTGCATGTTCTCCCCGTGCTTGCATGGGTTTTCTCCGCGTCCTTCAATTTCCTCCCACATTCCAAAAACATGCATGGCAGGCTGATTGAACACTCCAAATTGTCACTAGGTGTGAGTGTGAGTACGAATGGTTGTTCGTTTCTGTGTGCTCTGCGATTGGCTGGCAACTGGTTCAGGGTGTCCCCCGCCGACTGCCCGAAGACAGCTGGGAAAGGCTCCAGCACCACCTGCGACCCGAGTGAGGATAAAGCGGTTTGGAAGATGAATGAATGAATGAATAAATCATTTTTATTGTAATTATTGTTATTGTTATTCTTCGTCGTCGTATTATTATTGGCCTTTTAATTCTCCAATCAAAAGTTGCGGCACATGTTTAGAAATTAATTGAATGATATGTCTGTGCTATCCTAATTTGTATTTTCCCATACACTGAATACATATTTTCCATCCCTAGAATTTTGACACTACTCATCCCCATTATGTCAAAATTCTGTTTTTGTTTGGATTAGATTTGGTTTTCTTTCATCGTTCACTGTTATGGTTCTGTTCTGTTTGTGACCAATACTAGCCAGTGGAGGGCTTCTTCTCGCACCTTTTAAAAGGACTGCCATGCCAACCACTCGGGGACGGATCTTTGTGCTACTGTCATGGGCGTGCTGGAGCCCATCCCAGCCATCGTTGGGCAGTAGGCAGGGGACACCCTGAACCGGTTGCCAGCCAATCGCAGTCCCTTGTAAGTTTTTTTGTAAATACATTTGGTTCAGTACCCCCTGCTTCTCCTGCCTCCCTGCTTTTTGGGTCCACAAACATGATGCAACATGACACATTAAGGTGGTGGGTAAATGGAGTTTAACCCACTTTAATTTGTGCGACAGGCAGCATACTCTCAGAAGTGATCAGAATACATTGTTTTCCTGCTACTTAGTCAAAACCATAAGTTTACTTACTACAGTGACACTCCTCTAGAACGAAACCTACATGGGCGAAAATACCCCCTTATGTGAAAAAATCTTCATGCATTAACAACATTCCCATTCTCCTGCCCCCCATACGACAAAAAAAAAAACCTGTTGCGTTATACGAAATCATTTTCTCTGCTCCTGCCTCGCGAACACATTCACTACAACAAAGTCTAATCCAACAGCGACCTCTACTGCTTCGTTCGGAAACGGCAACAGCAACCACCACTGGTTTACATAGTGAACGATGTTTATTTCGGTCACAGATGCGAGTTTCCTGAACGCAACATACTCATAGCTGCTCTGCCATTGGCTTACCTAGCATCATCCTGGCCTCCGATTGGCCAAGAGGGACCTCACTGTCTATGTTTATAGATACTGTAGCTAGATCCGTGGAAGATAGAGTGGAATGCATCCGATTAGCTGCTCAGAGTAAATTGCTTGTGGCTCGACGGACAGTCAAATAAGCGAACGTTTCCTGGAATGCTTTACTTGTTATCGTGCTAAAAACCTGATGCTAACTGGAGCGCTAATTAGAGAGAAGGCGAGTTCCATCGCGCTAACTATGGCCATCGAGGACTACGAAGCGTCCCGTGGCTGGCTTAAAAGTTCATTGCATGACATCAGCTGAGCAACGTTGTCTTGAGATGGCGGTCGAGGGGAAGTTGAGTGAGAGACAGTGAGATGGTGGAAAGAAAAGCCACCGGGTCCAGGAAGTAT
>NW_017842057.1:2944232-2945515 GCF_001891065.2 Hippocampus comes | reverse complement strand
GAAGTATTTGTTATTGTTAGATTCAGACGAGCATGGACACTGCATTGCTAAAATGACTACAAAACGGACCTTTGGATGTCAAGCAGCTAAGACAAGAAGAGCTCTGATGCTGGAAGAGAGGGTAAAAGTGATCAAAATGAAAGACGGAGCAAGCAAAATAAAATACATTATCCAAGAAATTGATGTGAGTGAAAGTGAATGCTGATCATAAATTTCGCAATTTCTTTCCTTTTTTTTTCTTTCTACGCTGACAATATGAAGTGTCAAATAAGTGTGTGCTCATACTCATGCACTATTGGAATAAAAATAAGAGTACACATACGTTTGTGTGTGCGTGTGCACATACGTTTGTCTATGTGGGTGTGTGTGTGTGTGTGTGTGTGCTTACATCTGAGTTCAAATATGCTACAGTGAAAAACCCCCTGTTGTGAAAAAGGTCTTGCTGCAAACATGATTTCGTTGTAGAGGAGTTTCACTGTAATGATTAATGTGCGTCGCTGGTTGAAGATGTTTATTAGATTGCTGTTAACGGCAAGCCCCGCCTCCAGGTCTGGAGGTCTACGGGCAAGAGCAGGGGTCGGGAAACTATGGCTCGCGAGCCAGCTGTGGCTCTTTTGTTGTTTGCATCTGGCTCTCAGATAAAACTAAATATTCTCACTTGTTTAATCAATCCATCTATTTTTCACTGCTCGTGTCCTATTCAGGGCTGCAGTTGCAGGAGCAGTTTTAGTTGGATGATACTGGCCTACGTAGGCCGTTGCTGTGGAAACAGGTAAACGCTCCCTTTTGAATCAGCCCACTAGATCATTAGCTCAAAGCTAACCTTTCCACAAAGCAGTTGGTGAAAAGAAAAAAAAAGATGACAAGTATGATACACTTCAGGACGAATGGACCGAAGGATTCATCTTTGTGGAAAGAACAGGTTCTGCGGTGTGTCTAATTTGCAATCACAAAATATCATCGATGAAACGGTCGAATGTAAAGCGGCACTTTGACACGCGCCATGCTAAGTTCGCATCAATACACGTTGTGACAGACAGCAGAAAGCAAGCGTGCAAGCAACTGAGCAAGGTGCAAGCTAGCCAGCAGCAACTCCACGTATGGACCAAGCAAGCTGACTATAATTCCGCTCGTTAGGCTGGATTTTGAGCAATCGTGAGATCGGAAAACCATTCACATTAATGGTGAGCATTATGACAAAATTATTAAAAAGAATACATTCTGAGGCTTATCATACTGACATTTTGTTGAATTCACTTAAAAAAAAAGTTTTATATATATAT
>NW_017842057.1:2937822-2943532 GCF_001891065.2 Hippocampus comes | reverse complement strand
ATGTGCAGTGCTGGGAACAGCAAGGATACTGCGCAGAACCCTCAAGCTTCCTGGCCTCTGGTAGAGGACCCGAGCTGAATGAGGGATGGACACCACCCGAGGGGTGAGACGAGGATTTTTTTTATTTTATATATATATGTATAAAATATATGGTTCTCTCTGAAGTACATTTCCAAATATTTTGCTTTCATGGCTCTCTTAGTCAAAAAGGTTCCCGACCCCTGGGCAAGGGGAAACTGAGAGCATTGCTTTTACTCTTCATGAGGGTGTCTCGGAGCGGCCCGTAGTCTGGTGCCTCAAGTCGGATCTTTTTGCCATGGTTGACTCTACCAAGGGCATTAAGCTCCACACAATTTAGCTCCTAGAATCAGTGAGACACACAAACCCCTCCACCACGATAAAATGACGGCTACTCGAGGGTTCCCCGCCCCCCTTTTTTTTTAGATTTTCAGGTTTCAATATTAATTCACTTTCCGTATTATATGCACTGTAGTAAAGCACTAGAGTATAAGGCGCACCTTCAATAAATGGCCCATTTTAAAACTATTTTCATATATAGGGCACACCGCATTATAAGGCGCATAGAATAGAAGCTAAAATAGTCGTTGCAGTTGCGTTATGCATCCACTAAACAGAGCTACGCGAAAGGGAATACAATACAATTCACAATGGCTTTATTTATAAAGAGCTTTCACAACCGCTGCAGCTGTAACAAAGCGCTTTACAGAACATTTAAAATACTACGTCCAAGAAATCAGAATATTGATCCATACATAAGGCGGATAATAAGGCGTACTGCCGGCTTTCGAGAAAGCTTTTAGGTGCGCCTTGTAGTGCGGAAAAATACGGTAATTTACAAAGAAAATGAGTTAAGGGTACCTGCTTTCTAGCCGTGTGTAGAGCCGAGTAGCGTCTGTTCTGAGGACAAAGACAATGTGAAACCAGCGTTCGGGGAAGAGGTCACAGCCATGATAGTCTACAATCACACCTCCATGCGTCATCTTCTCATCTAGCTCATCCACTACCTGCAGGATCACAGAATTGTCACACTGAACCTTTTAAATACATACATAAAGGAGTGCAGCAGGTGTTACATTTGAATACTAATAATTGTTTGAAGCAAGTGATGCCTTTCAAGTGAATGCCTCAAAAGTCGTGCCATTTTAAGTTGAAGTAAAATGTGGGTGAATCGTATGCATCCAAAGTACAGCACTTTCTGGCGTTACAACAGTCTTCGAATGTGATGTCGTAATCTCACTCAAGCTCTCGGTGGAACTTGTAGAACTGGGGTCAAAAAGAGCACTTCAACTAACAACACATTTATTGCTCGCTTGCCATCCTGGTGAGGATAAGTGGTTTAGAAAATGAAGGGATTGCAAACATTGCACTGGATCGTAAGCATCATAATAATTAAAACTTATTGGAATACAAAGGGCCATGGCTTATTGAGGTGAATCGATGGTGAGTGATATTTTTAAACATTTGTTTTTATTTTGGTCCTTGAAAACGTGTTCACATGAAAATGACCACGAACACTAAAATGTTTGGGGTCCTGGATGTATTTTAAAAAATGTGTCTGCACATGTATGGTGCCAATGTGCATTGTTGAAAGGTCACTGTTTCGTCAATAAAGCTGTGAGTGATTTATTCTTTGCAGTAGTAATATAAAATACAGATATAGTGGTACCTCTACTTATGAAATTAATTAGTTCTGGAAGAAATTTCTTAACTAGAACATTTTGTAAGTAAAGATGCCTTTTCCATGAAAATGCCCTAATCCGTTCCAAGCCCCCCTTACCCAAAATTCAGACATAAATCTTTTCTAAAGCATCAAAATGCATCAAAATATGTAAACAATACATGTTAAAATTAGACTATTGCACAATAAATGATTGTTGTGCAGAATGTAAAAAAACTGAATCAAGAATAAAAATGATGGTGATTTAACTTTTCACCGCATCCTCATCGGGTTTTTTTGCCCTCTTTAGTTCATGTTCTCTCTCAGAAGTGGTTTTTGTCCAGTGTTTTGTACTAATGCAAGGACACATGCTTTGGTCGGCTTTTAACAATCCTTTGAAAATGTCCAAGGCAAACATCAGCATAGTGAGCGTGTGTGTGTACACATACGTTTGTGTGTGTGTATGTGTGTGTGTGCTTACATCTGAGATCAAATTTGCTACAGTGAAAAACCCCCTGTTGTGAAAAATTTCTTGCTGCAAACATGATTTCGTTGTAGAGGAGTTTCACTGTATTGAAACATTGGCTTGATGGCTTAATTCCATGTAATACACTGAGACGGCTTGAGATGAGCTGGGTGAGGCCACAGGACATTGGTGCAACTTCGACAGGTTTTGTGATCCTCGTCTCTTTTTGTTTCCTGACTTTACCCTCCGTGAGCCGTCACCTTAACGTGGTGGAGGGGTTTGTGTGTCCCACTGATCCTAGGAGCTAAGTTGCCTGGGGCTTTATGCCCCTGGCAGGGTCACCCATGGAAAACAGGTCCGAGGCGATTGACCAGACAAGGCACATTAAAAAAAAACCTTATGATGAGTGAGAAATATGGACCTCAGTTTCCCGTGCCTGGACATGGGTCACCCGGGCCCACCTCTGGAGCCAGGCCTGGAGGTGGGGCTCGTTGGCGAGTGCCTGGTGGCCGGGCCTACACCCATGGGGCCTGGCCAGGCTCAGCCCGAAGAGGCAACGTGGGTTCCCCCTCTCATGGGCTCACCACCTATGGGAGGGGCCAAAGGGGTCAGGTGCAATGTGAGCTGGGCGGCAGCCAAAGGCGAGGACCTTGGCGGTCCGATCCTCGGCTACAGAATATCAAGTGGATAGTTTACACTTTGTTTCAATCTTTGCTTTAATATAACTTGATCTGCCTCAAACCCATAGTGCCATCCTTGGTTGAGACCACCCTCGGGTGTCCAAGCAATCCTTCTTCAGTGATAGTGGCTACTCCAGGAGCTCAACTCGAGTCAACTGTATTTATAGAGCACTGCTGTATACAAAGTGCTGTACATGGAGCAAAAAGAATTCATACAACAACAGACAATAAAACAAATGAATAACAAAGACAGTAGAGAGCACAAAAACAATAAAATGAAAAACCAAGTCTCATGCTCAGTCAAAAGCCATCCCTCCATCCATCCTTCCAACCATTTTCCGATCTGCATTATCCCAACAAGAGTCGCGGGGGTGGAGCCTATCCCAGCTTTCTTCGGGCAGTAGGGGGGGGACACCCTGAACCAATTCGCCAGCCAATGGCAGGATACACAGAGACGAACAACCATCCGCGCTCACACAAACACCTAGGGACAATTTAGAGCATTCAATCAGCCTGCCATGCATGTTTTTGGAATGTGGGAGGAAACTGGAGTACTTGTTGCAACAGTGATCGCATGTCACGTGCGTAAACAACTGTTTTGTCAATGCCGCTCGAGTAAGCGTGCCTCAGCAATCGATAATCTGCTGCTCTCTGCTGCGCGCGCATAAGCGCGAAAATGTACGCACGCACGTGTTTTTTTTTGTTTCAACCAATCAGCGCCTACACAACCCACGTCACGGATCGAGCAAGCTCGATCAAGAACACAACTTGCTAGGTAGCCTACGCGACGCACGAGGCCTCACGGACAGATTTTTCCGATGATCTGTGTGCCTTGCCTTTTTTTCCCCAAGTGCACATTTTCACTGCACTAACTGTCTTGGCCACTGTGCCTTTCTCGTTCCACTGGGGCCTAGCAAGTCTGTTCTGAAAGAGACAAAATCTCTTTATGCTCACCCAGGCACGGGGAGAACATGCAAACTCCACACAGGAAGGCCGGACAGGATCGAACCCATGACCTCTGCACTGTGAGATTAGCGCACTAACCACTGGAACACCAAGCCGCCGAGTCAAAAGCCAAAGAATAAAAATAAGTTTCAAGATGAGATTTAAAAATTGGCAGCTTGCCTAACTTTTATCGGGTGGTCATTCCTGAGAGAGGGACCAGCAATGGAAAAGGCTCGATCCCCTTTGAACCACCGCTTAATTCTTGGCACCTCTAATAGCAGCTGGGGAACCTTTGCAGCTTGGAGGGGGACCGTTGAGCCCAGTCGAACAGTCTCGACAGATTTTTCTGTATCTTTTTATTATGTGGTCTTCCAGGACATCAGGTGGTTGGTTGGACACTAAGGGCACGCTCCCACTGGGTGTATATATTGTCAGTATATGTATTGTGCAAAATAACATCCCGAAAATGTCACCTATGAAGAGACACGCTTACAAAGGACAGTTTAAACTGCAAGCTTTCATTTACGGGAAGCAGCCGCGAGATAATTCAAGATCATCTAATCCAACGGTGCTTGGTGCTTTCGTTTTATGAAATGGCGCCATCGATTTATCCAGGCAAGGACGACCGTGGTGGAGCAACATCCGACAGAGATCAAGTAAAAGCCAGCCTTCCGCTCCTACTGCAGTAAAAAGTGTAATATTCCTTTATATTAAATAAAGACGCTTTCTTGGCGATTTTAATCCTTTATTTTACCGCTCTACTGGCCTCGTTTGGTTTCCAATACCGAGTGTTCTCTCAACCAATCCTCTCATTCCTAGCTTTTCTGCTTGGACTACAGCAAGTGATGAGGGACAAGCATACTTTGCACTTTGAAGTACAACAAAAAGATTGCAGACAAACATATCCAGCCCAACCACATCACCAACATGGAAGAGCTGCCACTCACTTTCAACATCCCGGTGAACCACACTGCAGAGAAGAAGGGGACCAGCACAGTAGCGATATGCACATGGTGCACGAGAAGTTAGCTTTTACTGTTGTGCTTGGTTGCCATGGTAATGGACAGAAACAGTGATATTTAAGCCAAAAGAAAAGTTTCTAGCCAGATTCAAAGTGAAGTTGCGAGCGTAGTGGGAGAGATGGTCAACACAGCTTTACCAAGACTGGGAGGCAGCGCCACAATTTGTGAATGGATTGCTAACGTGTCTAATAGCATTGTTGTTCATGCTTTCGCTTAAGCTCGCATCATTTCTGGGGAGCCGCACAGCAACGAGATTGATTCTGACGTGAGGGAACCTGGCGTGTTTGATGGAGAACTTGCCCAGCTGTTCATTTCGGATAGAGAAGATGAGGACTTTCATGGATTTGTGGATGAGGATTGATAAAAAAAAATAATGTGAGTACATTGTTAAATACTTCAATAAAGTACAACCAAACTCACTTTGGCTCCCGCTGCCTTTTTAAAAACATGCTAGCGTGCATGCAAGCTACCGTATTTTTTAAGCTAACATATATTTTACCATGTCTGCATCCAATAATACAATGGGCCTTGTGAATGCATTAAATACAGAAATAGCACCAGTAACTGACACTACGCCTTGGCTCTGCCAGTGTTAATATGTTGTGCCATATGGTCGTGAAAATATGGTACACACAGCTCAAGAACCAGACCAGGCCAGCAAAGGAATCCTAATCATCCCACATTGTCATTTCATTCGTCCGTCAGTTAATCCAAGGGGTTCTGTGAGTACGCCGATGATCAACACACAACGATAAGGGCCATCTGCTTAATCTAGAAGTAATAATAATAATAATAATAATAATAATACATTACATTTATAAGTGCCTTTCAAAACACTCAAGGACACTTTACAATCAAAACAAGAACAATAAAACCACAGATAAAATTATAAATAATAAAAGGAGAGATGAATTTAAAC
>NW_017842057.1:2936399-2937660 GCF_001891065.2 Hippocampus comes | reverse complement strand
CCCCCCACGGGCAGACGGAGGAGCGACAGGACGGTCCACAGCAGCGTAGCCCAGACACAGGCCCCGTCGACCCCCACCACGGGGCGCAGAGGGGCGGAGAAGGCACGGAGCACCGTCCGACAGCCGAACAAGCAGGACGCCGCGACAGCGCGACCGAGGACAACCGTGCGACGACCGACGGTCCAAAACAACAACGAATTGCGACAGGAGAGGAGGGTTTCTCCCATGACGAGAGTTAACCTAAAAAACCCGTAAAACAAACGCTAAAAAAGAATAATAGCGGGTGAGCAGCGGCAGCCAGACGCGCCAGCGTTCACTCAACCCGGAAGTGACCCGGAAGTGTTTCCTCTGTCACACGCATTCTGACTCCGCAGTTAAGACAGAGCATGCTCCACCTTCAAGTCAGAAAAGACTTGAACGACAAGGCGTTATTTCTCTTGTGAAGGACTCAGTATTAAAACCACAGAATTAATGGATTCTGGTCCTGATGCTAGTTTTTTGGACCTTGCTGTTGTCAAGTTCCGAAAATGTCCTGTATTTGAACTTGATGAACATCAGAGGGCTAATGATCTCAACTGGCTCCTCCTGGGTGTAGTGACTGATAAGACTGTCACTAACTTGACAAATATCTGGCAACCATCGTGAGTCCTTTTATTTCTTTGTCATGGCCTCACAATTTGCTCCAGTAGTCTTAGGGTTAACTTGGCTTAAGCTTCACAGCCCTAAAATTCAACTGGGATAAACCTGCCATTGAAAATTGGAGCATTTCCTTCCCCTCAGCATTGGACATCCGCTTATTGCACTGAAACAATACACTACCTAACTTTAACCCGCAATAGTCACAAGTGCTCTTGGTTGTCTGTTCATTGCTGTTTATTGTTTTTATTTGTTTATATATATATATATATATATAAAATGTCTTTTTTATCCAGTTCCGTTTTCGCTGCCGTTATTTTTTAGCCGTGTGTGTTTTTATTGCACTGCATGTTTGCACTGTGGTTGAGAGGAAAGAAATTTCATCTGTGCTGTCTGTTGTACATAGATCATATTTGACAATAAAGCTGACTTTGACCTGACTTGGAGTTTGATTTTCTGTTCTTCACATAGTCTACGGTCTGCTATCTCATTGTTCAATGTATTGTAACTACCGTATTTTCCACACTAAAAGGCGCACTGGATTATGAGGCGCACCTTCAATGAAAGTCCTATTTTGTAAAAATTGTTTTCATACATTGGGCGCACCCCATTATAAGACACAATC
>NW_017842057.1:2930175-2931030 GCF_001891065.2 Hippocampus comes | reverse complement strand
TGTTAGGGTTTGGGTGTGACCCCAAGAGCACGACAACAGGCAGGTATTGTTGAAGCCAACACTTGGCGTAGTTTATTCGAAGAGTCTTCGCAAAGTCACTCAGGAGGAAGCACGAGGAGTCCACAAGGAATTGTCCACACAAGGAACAAGCAGCTGTAGGAAATGGCAACAAAGTCCACTGGCGTGGTGACGGCACGAACTTGCACTGAGGAATGGTCTGTGAGTCAATATGTACCAGTCCAAACGAGCAGATAGGCAACAGGTGGGTGATGAGCTGACGAGTCTCAGGTGTGAGGTGCAGAGCACCCTGGCTGAGGAGGCTGCCTGGCTGGCCCCTCCCTAACAGTACCCCCTCCCCTACGGGAGCCACCCGGCGACCTGCCAGGTCTGCCTGGATGGGCGCGATGAAACTCAGTGATCAGGGTAGGGTCCATAATGAGCCGGGAAGAGACCCAGCTCCGATCCTCCACGCCGTAGCCCTCCCGGTCAACCAGATACTTGAATCCACGCCCCCGGCGCCGGACATCCAGCAGTTCACGGACCTTCCACTGGGGGTGCCCGTCCGCAAACTCAGGGGGAGGCGGGGCCGGGGTCGGAGGCAACACGGGGTCGACAGAGACAGGTTTCCCCCGAGACACATGAAAAACAGGATGGATCTTCATAGAGGGAGGGAGCTTCAGACGCACTGCTGCAGGACCGAGCACCTTCTGGATCACATAGGGCCCAACAAACCGGGGGTTGAGTTTCTTGTCACCCGACTGAAGAGGAAGATCCTTGGATGACAGCCACACCTTCTGCCCAGGTCGGTAAGCTGGTGCTGAACGACGACGACGGTTGGCACCACGACTGGCACGT
>NW_017842057.1:2929614-2930097 GCF_001891065.2 Hippocampus comes | reverse complement strand
GTTCATCTAAAATTTTTCTTCTACCAGCCTCTACAGCCCTGGTTGTGGGCACCGAGGTGAACAAGGCTGTGACGTCGAAAGAAATGATTGTTTCATCATTCTCTACTTTTAGGTCTCTAATTTTGTTGACAAATTCACCTGTGTTTTCAACATTGTGTTTGCTCAGGACCACAAGAGGCGACAATATTGAGGTTAAGTGTTTAGCTACATGACTTCTTAGCTACTTGGTTGAACTGAGAGTTGGTGTGTGTGTGAGACATATTCATTGTTGTAAATGACTGGCCTGTGGTCTTACTATCGGAATCAATTTCTGTCAGTATCATGTTGATGTGTGACATTTACAATAAATCTGGTTGAGAAGAGGTCTCTCTCTCTGTCTCTGTCTCACGCTTTCTCTCTCTCTCTCTCTCTCTCTCTCTCTCTGTGTGTGTGTGTGTGTGTGTGTGTGTGTGTGTGTGTGTGTGTGTGTGTGTGTGTGTGTGT
>NW_017842057.1:2922338-2925116 GCF_001891065.2 Hippocampus comes | reverse complement strand
GGGACCGGGATGTTAAACTGGTGAGGGGTTCGGCCAAGCTGCTGTAGTGACGGATAAACCTCCTGTAGAAGTTAGCAAACCCTAGGAAGCTCTGTAATTCCTTCCGAGATGTGGGATCAGGCCAGTCCACTACCGCCTGGATCTTACGAGGATCTGCTCGCGTCTTGCCACCTTCCAGGATGAAACCAAGGTACTCAATAGACTCAGAATGGAACTGGCATTTCTCAGCCTTGACAAAGAGCCGGTTACAAAGGAGTCGCTCGAGAACCTGCCGCACGTGTTGCACATGCTCCTCTAGAGACCTGGAGAAGATGAGAATGTTATCAAGGTAGACCACAACAAACCGGTCAAGCATGTCGCGGAGGATTTCATTCATGAGTGCCTGGAATACCGCAGGGGCGTTGGTGAGGCATTACCAGGTACTCATAATGGCCACGGGGAGTCTTAAATGCGGTCTTCCACTCGTCCCCTTTCCGGATCCGGACAAGATGATAGGCATTTCTGAGATCCAGCTTGGTGAAAACAGTAGCCTGAGTGAGAGGCTCGAGGGTGGAGTTCATAAGTGGTAGGGGGTACTTGTTCTTGATAGTTATGTCGTTAAATTGGCGATAGTCAATGCAGGGTCGGAGGCCGCCATCCTTCTTCACAAAAAAGAAGCCAGCTGCCACCTGGGAGGATGAGGGCTGAATGAGCCCTGCCGCCAATGACTCTGAAATATATTTGTGCATAGCAACCTTCTCTGGGAGAGAAAGACTATACAGACGACTGCTAGGGAGGGTAGCCCCGGGACGTAGGTCGATCGCACAGTCATAAGGCCGGTGTGGGGGGAGAGACTGAGCCCAAGCCTTGCTGAAAACCTCCCCGAGATCATGGTACTCGGGAGGAACAGATGAGAGATCGAGAGGGGGGACACAGGGGGCCTGGTGGAGCGAGGTACTATTCGCAGCTCGTGCAGTAGCTTGGGTGAGAGGCTCGAGGGTGGAGTTCATAAGTGGTAGGGGGTACTTGTTCTTGATAGTAATGTCGTTCAATTGGCGATAGTCAATGCAGGGTCGAAGACCACCATCCTTCTTCTTCACAAAAAAGAAGCCAGCTGCCACCTGGGAGGATGAGGGCCGAATGAGCCCTGCCGCCAACGACTCCGAAATATATTTGTCCATAGCAGCCTTCTCTGGGAGAGAGAGACTATACAGACGACTGCTAGGGAGTGTAGCCCCGGGATGTAGGTCGATCGCACAGTCATAAGGCCGGTGTGGGGGGAGAGACTGAGCCCGAGCCTTGCTGAAAACCTCCCCGAGATCATGGTACTCGGAAGGAACCGATGAGAGATCGGGAGGGGGGACACAGGGGGCCTGGTGGAGCGAGGTGTTATTCGCGGCTCGTAGGCAATGGGCGTGACAGGAGGGGCTCCATTCCAGAATGGTCCCGGAGGACCAAGCAATGTGTGGCTCATGTTGTATGAACCAGGAGCGGCCCAAAATCACAGGGACTAAGGGAGATTGAATTATGAAAAACCGCCGTGTCTCCACGTGGTTACCTGCTATAATGAGAGAAACTGGGCAGGTGCGATGAGTGACGCTGGAGAGACGATGTTCATCGAGCGCGAAAGCCTCCAGGGGTCTCTCCAATGTCTCTACCGGAATGGAGGCCTGAGCAACAAATTCAGAGTCCAGAAAACATTCATCAGCACCCGAATCAAGGAGAGCCCCTACCGTGAGTCGCTGGTCAGCCCAGGCCAGAGTGACGCTGACCAGGTGATTCGGTGGGGCAGGACGACGGGAACAAGATAGACGGCTCACCAGGATCTCCCGGGGTCCTAGTGAGCCTGACCTTTTGGCCGGTTGGGGCAGCCTCTGATTAGATGTCCCCTTTGGCCGCAGTAGAGGCAGAGGCCGGCTTGGAACCGGGCCTCGCGTTCAGTTGGGGTGAGACGTGTGCGTCCGAGCTGCATGGGTTCCTCCGCTACTGTGGCCTGGAATGTAGGGGGGTACGTTGGAGGGGTAGTGGAGAGAGGAGGGGCGGCTGTCGGAGGAGTGACCAGAGATCTACTCCATGCACGATCACGTCTTCTCTCTCGGAGCCGTCCATCGATACGGATTGAGAGGTCGATCAGTTCATCAAGGGAGGCAGGCTCCTCCCGGGTGGCCAACTGGTCCTTAATGGCGTCGCTGAGGCCATCCCGGAAGGTTCTACGTAGTGACTGGTCGTTCCAGCCACTCTCGGCAGCAGCCAGCCGAAACTCCACTGAGTAGTCAGCGACACTGCCGCTGCCCTGCTGAATACTACTCAGCCGAGTGCCAGGCTCCTGACCGCTGATGGGGTGGTGGAACACCTTCCTTAATTCTGTCACAAAGTCCTTGTAGGCGTGACAGAAGCTGGCCCCCATGGACCAGGAAGCGGTGACCCACTGTGCTGCTCGACCCGTGAGCAGGTTTATCATGTAAGCAATGCGTGTAGAGTCAGTTGCGAACATGCTGGGTTGGTGGGCAAAAACCAGCTCACACTGCATGATGAATGTGGCGCAGGTCTCAAAGTTGCCATCAAATGGCCGTGGAGCGGAGAGAGAGGGCTCAGGGGGAACCGGGTTGGTTATTATGGGGTTAACAGGGGCTTGGACCACTGGAGTTATTGCGGCTGAAACATGGGGAGTAGGCGAGTCCTGCGGTCGGTGGTGAGTGCTGATGTCAAGGCCTGTAACTGCAGCAGAACCTGCGCCTGTTGTCTCGCCAACGCTGTCTGCTGGTCAGCCAAGGTGTGGGTAGCGGTTCGGGGAACCTG
>NW_017842057.1:2920017-2921590 GCF_001891065.2 Hippocampus comes | reverse complement strand
TTAAGATAAGGAGACAGGAGGCCCAAGTCGACAGGATGGGATGTACAAGGGCCACTGGGACCAAACAGTATCACCTCTGTCTTCTTTTCATTGAAAGTCAAGAAATTTTGTGCCATCCAGGTTTTGATTTCTTCCAGGCAGGATAGAAGTGGCTTTAATGAGAAGGCGTCTTTTTTGCTCAGTGGGTTATAGATCTGGCAGTCATATGCATAGCAGTGGAAGGAAATACCATGTTTCCTTAAGATGGAACCCAATGGGAGCAAATACAGCGAGAACAGCAGAGGCCCCAGAATTGAGCCCTGTGGAACACCACATGACAGGGGAGCAGTGCGTGACTCAGAGCAGCCAAGGCTGACACAAAAGGTTCTGTCAGCTAAATAGGACCTAAACCACTCAAGAGCGCTACCACCAATGCCCACCAAATGCTGCAAACGAGTCAGCAGAATACTGTGATCCACTGTATCAAATGCTGCAGTTAAATCCAATAAAACTAGACACACGTAGTCTCCACTGTCATTTGCCAGCAGGATGTCATTAGAAACGCGCAACAGGTCTGACTCCGTGCTATGCATCGTCTTTAAACCTGACTGGAAGACCTCCTAGATGTTATGTTCATCCAAGAAGAATTTCAACTGCATGTGCACCACTTTTTCCAGAATTTTTGAAATGAAAGGCAGTTTGGAGATGGGCCTGAAATTTGACAGCACATATGGATCAAGACCAGGTTTCTTGATCAAGGGTTGGACCACAGCATGTTGAAACTGTTGGGGAACTATACCAGAAGAGAGGCTGCTGTTGATGATGTCCAAGACCGATGCACCAACACTCGGTAGAACCTCCTGAAAGAAATGCGAGGGAAGAGAGTCGCAGGGGGAGCCAGAAGGCTTCGTCTGGCGAACTACATCCTCCAAAAGCTTCAAGGACACAGTTTCAAAAGAATTTAGCACCGCTGCACACGGAATATGGACAGAGGAGTCAGATGCGGTATTTGAGACTGAAGTCCGAGCTGTAGAGACCTTATCAATGAAAAACTGAAGGAATCTGTTGCACATCTCGGGTGAAGAATCCGAGCAAGTAGGCAGAGGGGGTTTGAGTACAGAATCTATCGTTTTAAATAGTGCGCGTGGGTTGTGACGGTTAGCTTGAATAAGGTCCAACAGATATTCTCTTTTGGCCTCTTTTACTGTGAGCTGGTAGTTACGCCAGCAGTCTTTCCAAATTTGATAAGAGACCTGCAATTTGTCTTTTTTCCACTTGCGTTATGCTTTGCGACACCCCTGCCTAGCTGCGCGAGTGTTGTCGTTAAACCAAGGCTCGGGTTTAGGTTTTGGGAGCACAGTTTTTGAAGGAGCCACCAAATCCAGGATGGCACGGCATGATGAGTTGAACCAAGAGGTGAGTTCTTCTGTGTTAGACGAGGGTACGCAAAGGTTATTAAAGGCATCAGAGAACCGACTAGCAGTGCGAGGGTCAAAAATTCGGCGGTTGCAACTAGGAGCGGGAGATTTTACAGCAGTACGCAATAAGACTACGTCAAATAAAACTGCCATGTGATCAGAAATCCCATTTTCAA
>NW_017842057.1:2918557-2919725 GCF_001891065.2 Hippocampus comes | reverse complement strand
GACCATGATTGCTCGGGCTGGGAGTCCTTTTAAAGCCACTAATTACCTAATGACCAACAGGTGTGCAGCTGCAGGGGAGCCCTACAGTGCCACCTGATGGTCCCAAACCGAATCATGACAGCATCAGAGAACCGCCCAGCAGTGCGAGGGTTAAAAATTCGGCGGTTGCAACTAGGAGCGGTAGATTTTACAGCAGCACGCGATAAGACTACATCAAATAATTCTGCCATGTCATCAGAAATCCCATTTTCAAGAACTTCCAGATTTGACACCGGTAGACCATAAGCAAGGACAAGGTCTAAAATATGTCCTTGTTCACGTGTCGGGTTGGTCACATATTGCACGAAATTAAATGAGTCGATAAGTCTTAAGAAGTCCTTTGTTAGTGGTTTTTCTGGACAGCACACATGGATATTAAAATCCCCCATTAGGAGGATATGATCATATCTCAGCCTGATTTCCGCAAGAAAGGTTGAAAAGTCGCTTAAAAAGTCTTTGTTGTATTTAGGAGGACGGTAAATGACAGCGCAGAGCACCGGGAAAACACGACCGACTTCAAAGAAGGTTGCTTCAAAGCTGGTGGTTGATGTGGTGAATGTGCACCGTTTACATTTGAAAATGTTCTTCAAGATACTCACCATTCCTCCACCACGGCCTGAGGTCCTCGGGGTATCAAGGAATGCACAGTCAGGTGGCAACAATTCAAGTAAAGCGTTGCACTCACCAGTACCTGCCCAAGTCTCCGACATAGGAAATCCAAGTCATTGGAAAGGAAATACTCCCTGAAGGAATAACAGAAGACATTGAGGACAGCTACAAGTACCTCGGTATACCACAAGCCAACGGCAACCTCAAAGTGGCAAAAAGAAAAGCGGCTACATCCAAAGACCTCCAGTGGGTGAGGCAAGTCCTAAGAAGCCAGCTCAATGGCAAGAACAAGACCCGGGCAATAAACAGCGATGCCCTGCCAGTGATCAGATACCATGCAGGAATAGTAAGGTGGCCAAAGGAAGAGATTCAGACCATGGATATTAAGACCTGAAAGCTCCTGACCATGCATGAAGGGTTCCATCCCGAATCCAGCACCCTGAGACTGTACGCAAGCCGTAAGGAAGGAGGCCGGGGACTGGTGAGTGTGAGAGCCACTGTCCAGGATGAAACATCCAAG
>NW_017842057.1:2917085-2918400 GCF_001891065.2 Hippocampus comes | reverse complement strand
TGTAGAGATGGCTGGCCTGAAGGATACCACAGAGGCACTCATCCTGGCTGCTCAGGAGCAGGCCCTGAGCACCAGACACATAGAGGCCCAGATATACCACACCAGACAAGACCCAAGGTGAAGGTTGTGCAAAGAGGCACCTGAGACAATCCAACACATAACTGCAGGGTGTAAGATGCTGGCAGGGAAAGCCGACATGGAACGCCATAACCAGGTGGCTGGCATAGTCTACCGAAACATCTGTGTGGAATATGGACTGGAAACCCCAAAGTCAAAATGGGAAACACCTCCGAAGGTGGTGGTAGTATGTCTTCTCTTGAGTACGTAAGCAGCGTAGGGTAGCCAAAAACCAACAAAAGTGACAAAAACAAAAACAATACAAGGAAGCGCGTAACAGAGGAAGCCACTCTCTGCACCATCTTGGTTTACTGTTATGGTTTTCGTATGTTTGTTACTTTGGTTTCTTGTGGTTTTCAGCACTTTGTGTTTTTGATTTAGTTTTTCCAGTGTCCCACAGCAAGTATTTTTGTTAATACATTTCGTTCAGTACACCTTACCTCTCCTGCTTCAATGCTTTTTGGGTCCACTACCATCAGACACACATGACAGTGGTAAATATTAGTCAGCTAACTTACGCTGTCAGACCATTGTAACTGATTTCAAAAGCAGGCCAAACTGGTTGAACTTACACACCTCAACGGCTTTACATGGTTTGCATGGAGACTTCATTCCTACTGATGATTGCGAGTGAAGATCTCTGGTCACCTATTTGCATGCTCCACTGCTTTCATCAGAAGAGCTGTTTTACAGCGGTGTGGCATGCGCAGATCAATGCAAACATTCACGTGATTTATCAAAATGATGTAAATTCATCTATTTAGCATCGTGG
Organism: Hippocampus comes; assembly: GCF_001891065.2. Taxonomy (NCBI): domain Eukaryota; kingdom Metazoa; phylum Chordata; class Actinopteri; order Syngnathiformes; family Syngnathidae; genus Hippocampus; species Hippocampus comes. The sequence continues at coordinate 2,917,511 of NW_017842057.1, read as the reverse complement.
TCATGAATGCTTTTGCACTTCTATTCAAGCAACGGCTTGATAAAAACAAGTTACACATTCCTTCAGACAACTTCCATTCACAGGCAAGTTTGCTCGTCACAGGCAAGTTCTGCGCATAAATGACATTTCCACGCATTTAAATCAAAAACAGAGAATGCAGAAACCGGATCAATCTGGCCAAGGCAGCTAAACACAGCATAATTTGGTTTTTGCTTCATTTCAGCACCAAGACACACGGGACTGTTTTACCAGATTAGTTCGAAGGGACACACAAAGGGGCGGCTGCGCTGAGTCCCGCACAGTGTGACCAGAGCAAATAATTACAAAGAACAAAGAGCAAGCTCCTCTCCCGAGGACTCTCTCTCTCTCTCTCTCTCTCTCTCTCTCTCTCTCTCTCTCTCTCTCTCTCTCTCTCTCTCTCTATAT
>NW_017842057.1:2907460-2915955 GCF_001891065.2 Hippocampus comes | reverse complement strand
ATTATCGGCCCCGGTGGCTGGAGAGGGCTGGACTGAAGGACAGCACAGAGGCACTCATCCTGGCTGCTCAGGAGCAGGCCCTGAGCACCAGAGCCATTGAGGCCCAGATATACCACACCAGACAAGACCCAAGGTGTAGGTTGTGCAAAGAGGCACCTGAGACGATCCAACACATAACTGCAGGGTGTAAGATGCTGGCAGGGAAAGCCTACATGGAACGCCATAACCAGGTGGCTGGCATAGTCTACCGAAACATCTGTGCGGAGTATGGACTGGAAACCCCAAGGTCAAAATGGGAAACACCTCCAAAGGTCGTGGAGAATGACAGAGCGAAGATCCTGTGGGACTTCCAGATCCAGACTGACAAGATGGTAATGGCGAACCAACCAGATATCGTGATCATAGATAAACTGCAGAGGAAAGCCAGATCCCTCTAACTTGCGAAAAAGGTCTAGGAGACAGGCTTCACGCCACTGGTCGATAATGTTTCGTGTCCTCTCTGATATCGAAGGCTTTCTCGTGGAGGATCGTAAGCGTCCAAGGACATTGTGAGCAGGCTGGAGGACCCGTTTCTTGACGGTCGCCTAATCGGTCACTTTGTCGGCGCCAGGGCAATCCTGTGGCATTGTTGGGCAGAGGAAAGCCAGATCCCTCTAACTTGCGAAAAAGGTCTAGGAGACAGGCTTCACGCCACTGGTCAATAATGTTTCGTGTCCTCTCTGATATCGAAGGCTTTCTCGTGGAGGATCGTAAGCGTCCAAGGACATTGTGAGCAGGCTGGAGGACCCGTTTCTTGACGGTCGCCTAATCGGTCACTTTGTCGGCGCCAGGGCAATCCTGTGGCATTGTTGGGGTCACTGAGTAGGGAGGAGTTGAGGTGAGGCAGTTTTATGCTGGTTGGCTCAGAGCTTAAGCTTATGCTGGGCCACCATCAGGCGATGGTCTGTGTTGCCAAGCTGTGCTCCTCTGTACAACCGGCGATTGGTGACAAATGACTTCCAGCATTGGGAAATGAGGATGTGGTCCAACGCCTTCCGAGTTCTGCCATCTGGGCTGTACCACGTCCAATGATGGACACATTTCCGGGGAAACCAGGACACAGAGATTATTATGGCAACAGAAGAGGAGGAGGCGGTTCCCGTGATCGTTCGTGGCCCTCTCAACAAAGGTGGTTCCGACAGGCGAGCCGGTGGACCGATCACTGCTGGATAGAGTGGCCTTGGTGTCAGTGAGAATGATGGTGACATCGTGTAGTGGAACGTAGTTGACAGCCTGGTGGAGGTGGTCAAAGAACACATCCTTCACCTTGTCATCAGCGACGTCCGTGGGGGCAACGGCGACAATCACAGTCATCTTCTCATGGTGGTGGAGGAGGCGAGCAGAAAGTCGTCTGTCGCTTAGCGGCATCCAGCTGATGAGGGACCTCCGGAGGGGCCGGTCCGACTCTCTGGGCCACTCTACAAGTAGCAATAGTTGCCTGCTGTTACTTCGCCATTGCTTTGCCATCGTACTTCGCAGAGCCCTGCCAGGGTGATGTTATAACAGCAGAGCTCTCGGGACAGCAGGGTGGCAGCTCTGTGGCGGAGGAGTGTCTGGACATTCCATGTGGCAACACGGGTTCTACGACGAAGGTCAATCCGTACTCGTTGGTCGGGGGCAGGCTGGGGTCCGTTACCGTGTTGGTCAGATTCGTAACAAAAATTTTCTCCTGAGTGGGTTGTTAGCCCTTCGCAGGATCACAGTTTGATGGGGTTGCCATCGCACAGTGTATTGGCTTGCTGGGGTTTTTGTCTTTCTGGAACCTACCCTGGAGACCGACCCATCTTGGGTGATCCTACCGGGAGCAAACTCCCAACGTATCGCTCCCGAGGGTCATTGGAACACACAAGCCCCCTCGCTACATCAAAGCCAGATGCATTCGAGGAGGTGAAGTTTAAATTGAGATGGGGAAAATGGATTGAATACAAAAGAATGAATGACACCACAAATTGGGAGATGTGAAAGTATATCATCACTATGTATTAAGAATATAGTACTTATATGTCATTGATGATAATTTAATGTTTTTTTTTTGATTGCAGACCTTCAAAACTATATATGTATGTTGATGTAAAAATGATCCTGCCTGTATGTGGACATACTAGAATTTTTTTAATTCAAATGTTTCAGCAGACACACATGATCTATGCTGTTAAAATAATAAAGATGTAAGTGAAAAAAATGTTGACCAAAAATGTTCCCCAATTTATTCTCAATTTACACTGAAAGGACAATTCACCATTTGTCTTCTGCTGAAGAGCTTCAGAGTTAAATTGTTATCAGTTTGATGTTTTTCTTTGCTCTGTAACAGCTATTGTCTGGATTATACAATGCATCTTGATCTAATCTGCAGACTACATTGAGATCACTCTTTAATCAGATATCCAATCCTGCCATTTACCGTATTTTCACGACTATAAGGCGCCATTAAAAGTCTTAAATTTTCTCCAAAATGGACAGGACGCCTTATAATGCAGAGCGTCTAGTGTATGCGCCGAGTTCCAAAGCCTGACTGAGAGCACTTCTGGCCGACACGCTGTTTATACAGAGAAAAGGCGGGCGTGAGTGACGACAGGCATGCGGAAGTCCGCCAATGAGCGAAGGGTGGGCGTGTAAGAGAATGCTAAAGGCACGCCCCTAGCAGGAACCAGTCGCGTGAGTACGTTGTAAAATGGCTAAATAAAGTACAATCGAACTCAGTTTGGCTTCCGTTGCCTTTTTAAAAACGTGTTTTTAGCGTGTGTCCGTATGTCTTAGCTGCTACCGTATGCGTTAAGCTAACATACCTGGTATGTTTTAGCGTGCATGCATGCTACCGTATGCTTCAAGCTAACGTGTTTTTAGCGTGCGTGCATGCATGCCGTATGTTTAAGCTGACCTATGTTTTACCATGCCTGGCTGCACCCAATAATACAGTGCGTTTTGTGTATGTGTCAAATACAGAAATAGCACCCGTTACTCAGACTGCGCCCAACATTACGGTGCGCCGAATGGTCGTGAAAATACGGTAATCTCAAGATTGCTCCTGAGTGATTGATGGCAATTTTTAGCTTGCTGTTTGATATCAAACATGGCGAACCAAATGGAGAGTACTCAAGCTTTTCAAAGTGACCCAGTGTTTGGTCCAGGTTGTTTTCATTCATTCAAGGAAGACCCATAGCCTCGTTGAGAATACAGCTATTGAGGGCAATTGCAGACCCAGATATAAAATGCAGGTGCTCCCTTGGATATTCTTTGAATGCATCTTAAGAGTTTGGGACACAAGGTCAGTCAAGCAGCTCATCATCTATAACCTCTAATGTATTTGTACTGCTCCGACACGAAAGGATGAATAATTTCGTTTACTATGAAAACAGCTAAAGATCAATTTTTGGCTGGCCAATTTTGTGGTCGCTCTCTGTCACTGCAGCTCCTTTATGAAGGAATTATTCTGCATCTGTGCTGATCCAATTTGAAGGCAACTGAAATTTTGGGGAAAAAAATCAATATAAATGTAAAAAATATTGATCTAAACGCTTGTTTCATACTGTCAATTGTGACAGCATCATATTAACTCAATTCCAATTACGTCGGGACATTATCTTAAAGTGGCATCAACGTGAAATTCTCCTTTTGTTGAGGGTTTTTTCATGAAAATGCATTCCCCAAAGTTGTGGAAAAAAATGATCCATGTTTCCCTTGCTTATGGCTGTTTGAATCAAACAGCACACATTTTCTGTGGTCTGACGAGTCTACATTTTCAAATTGGTCATGAAAATTGTGGACATCGTGTTGTCCTGGCCAAAGAGAAAAAGAACCATCCGGACTGTTATGGAATGCAAAGTTCAAAAGCTAGCATCTGTGATGGTATGGGGATGTGTTAGTGTCAACTGTATGGGTAACATACATCCGTGAAGGCACCTTAAATGTTGAAAGGTAGATATACGTTTTGGAGAAACATGGGTTGCCATCCAAGCAGCGTGTTTTTCATGGACATCTCAGCTTATTTCAGCAAGACAATGCCAAGCCACATTCTGCATATTTTACAACCGTTTGGCTTTGTAGCAAAACAATGTGGGTAGTAGTTTGACCAGCCTTCAATCCAGGCCTGTCTCTCATTGAAAATGCGTGGCGCATTAAGAAGCATAAAATATGACAATAGAAACCCCCTTCTCTTGAACAGTTTGAAGGTATAGATCAAGTAATAATGGGAAATAATTCCACCGAGAAAGCTTCAACAATGTGTGTCCTTGTTTCCAAACGTTTATTGAATGTTAAAAAAAAAAAAAGTGATATCCTTTTATAAACTAAATTACAATGAAGTTGGAACATTGGGTCAAACATGAATAAAAACCGAATACAGTTATTTGCAAATCATATTCAACCTATATTTAATTAAATACACTTCAAAGACAAGATATTGAATGTTCCAACTGATAAACTATTGTTTTTTTGTTTTGTTTTGTTGTTGCAAAAAAATCATTAATTTAGAATTTTATGGCTGTTACACAAAGCTGAGACAGGGTCATGCCTTCTACTGTGTTACATCTTTAAATTCAAGTTCAAGGCAACTTTATTGTCAAATGTGCTCTATGTGCAACATACAGCACAGATGAATTGTATTTCCTCTCAACCACAGGAGAGAGAAGAGCTGCTGCGGGTGCTCGCACCGCCATCAAAATAAAATCTTGTATACAGTACATATTTGCCAGCTGGTGGTGACCTAGAAACTTTTCATTGGGGCCCAGGACATCATCAAAAAGACCTGAATTTACAAATGTTCACTGTTGGCTACAAAGAGCCCCTCTTCATATGTAAATGTAGCCATTGCCTGATGAATAGTGGCGGTGGGCAGTGGGGAATGGAGGGGTAAGGCATGCTCAGTTGGAAATGTGACCCTTACCTCAGGATCAAAAAACAAAGAGTCACACTGTAGGGGTGGAGGAAAGGATTTTTCCAGTTATTCAGGCACAAAACAAGAACATAAATATAATGTGATGTCAAATAAATAAATGGAAAAGGCTTTGTTAAAACCAAATATTCCTGCCCCCCTCCCCCCTCGTGTAGGAAAAATGTCCATCCACACTGCCTCGTTTGTTTAAAAAGAACGTTGACACTGAACTGCAGAGGTGCATTTTTCAGCACATTTACCAGCATTCTGTGACAGTTAGTCAAATGCTGTCCAATCAGCATGAATTAAATCTCTTGCCAATGTGTAGATGACAATACTATTGTGAGCAAGAGGGCTGTTGAAAATGCAAAGCTCTTGGAGGGCACCTTGCTCGGCCAGCGAGCAGGTGAAGCAGCCCCTCTTCATTATTATTTCTCATACCCCCTCGACCAACGGTCCCATTCTGAGCCGAGTGAAGCCAGCCACTCACTCACTCACTCACTCATTGGTAATTGTAAATATGTTTGGATTTTGTTTTGTTACACAATGCTATTATTTTTATGATTTTTAAAAATAAATTTTTTAAACCCAAAATAAAAAAGCATTGTTGTTCTTTTGTGAAGTGATCAGGCAACAGGTTTCCTTCAAGTGGCTCGGCTGTCGTGCACCAGTAATGGCCTAATTTACATAACAAAAACATCTGTTCATACCTGAGGATAGAGAATTACCTAAATGTGTTTAGGTCGAAATGACCTTCTTCGGGTTCCCACAGATGGATAGGGAAACATGGTCAGAGTGACCTGAAATGGGTATTCAAGTGATAACACTAGCATGAGCAAACAAACTAGAATACATCACTCGCTGTTAGTGCCTTGGATGTACAGTTTGAACTTTTGGCAGGCATATGACTGTCTTGTGGTCAGCGGTGTAGTGGGGATTTTTTTTAAGTGGGTGTACGCGATTCTGGGATGTTCTATTTATACATACAGAACATCAATCATAGGCTACAACACCAGTTGAACTAATGTTAAATTTAATGTTTTACTACTCCAAAATAATCACAGGCCAACGTTATTAAGCATAACTCGCATTAGAACAATGATCAACAAACATTTCAATAAAAATTTAATGTGGCGTCGGGAGAAGTGGGTGGTCCGCGTACCCCCGCGTACCACGCCCACTACACACCTGCTTGTGGTGTTATAACCACACTTGTTTTGGATTTCAGAGGGTTGGCTTCCCATAAAATGGAACTTTATTCTTTTGGAGTTCTTACTTATTGTGTCATGACATTATTTTCATGGATTACATGTGTTTGTCATGATTTTCTGAGACATTCCCCCCCCCCCCACATGTTGAGGGACTCTGAACCATTGAGTCTAAAAAATGTACTATCCAAGACTAGACGAAAGATACATTGTCAATTTACGACGACACCCACCTCTGACTTGTGAGGTGGTTCGGGTTGTCCATGTAGAGAGGAGCTAATTGGAATAAACTCACTGAGGTCAGGGTTCAAAATATTAATGACTTGATACATTAACATGTGTTGTGGTAAATACAGTAGTACCTAGCCACTTCGCGCTTTATGTTTTGCGGCTTCAGTGCTTCACAGGTTTTTCCAAAATACTGTATTCATTATCCATCTATTATTCATCCATATCGGCAGCCATATTACGGAAAGACGCATTGTTTCATATTGTATGCTGAACACAGAGATGAGTTGACTCAGATGCTTTTTACAGGCCTGTACTGTAGTCTGTACCGTACATGTCACAGGCACTCATACAAGGCGTGTGATTGGTTCCCGGCGTGACATCGACCAATGAGAGCACAAGTGGATTTATCCTGCGAGCTGATCAGCTGCGTGTCATAGCAGCCTCACCCAGCATTTTCCCTTGTCTCGCATACTGTATCTAAGTGTTGTTTTTGCGATAAGTTTTAAAAATGTTTTTTTTTTTTCTTTCAGCAATAACTTTTTTTGATTAGTTAAGCTGTGCTCCAACTCCACTGCCGCCATTGAAGCAATGTGACTCAGGTGTGTGGGAGCATGTAAGCTCGCTCGTCCCTCCACAGAGATGGCACCATCAACATAAACACATTGCTTTAACGGCGGCAAGGGGCTGGTTCGCAATCTTGACCGGGTCGGGGAGCCTTATTTTGTACGTTCCCCACCCGGTCAGTTGTTTTTTAGACACGTCACAAGGAAGCAGTGACAACTCAGTCGAAGGCTGAAGTGACAGCCTAAATGATCAGCAAGGTAAGTTTTTCTCTTCACAAAAAAAAAAAAAAAAGACCATTGTCTGAAAAAAAAAAACCTTAAACCTATTTCAACGAATGAGAAGACAAGACAAATGTCATAGCGCTAGCCATCACCATGTTTTTCTCCAATTTAAAAACCTCAGCTACACAGTCAGCAGTTCTAGCAGAAGAGTCTGACGCCCATTTTCCACCCAAAAAAAAAAAAGTTGGTGCTCGTTCGGCAACAGGGACAGTGATGTGCTTTGTTGGTGCTTAACAAGTTCTTATGAAGGACGTGTTTGGTTTTACACCGGCAAAGAGCAAAGAAGCTAGGCGACGTAATTAGAAGCAAAACAACATCTGCTGAGTCAATACTAGATACAACCTATAATAGGTCAAACATTTAATAACCACGTGGTTGAGTAGATCAAATAACCCATATTGAATTGAAGAATTTTGACCTTGCTTAAAAATAATACAAAATGAATAAAGCAGGGGTCCCCAACCGCCGGTCCGCGGACCGGTACCGGTCCGCCGGGCATTTGGTACCGGGCCGCATCACGTGACCGATTACTTCAAAACAAAACGCAGGAGCTCGCAAAATGAGTAAAAAAACTGCTGGAGATCGCAAATGACGGCGGCCTTAAAAGTACGTTCGAGACAACTGGATTAAAGTTATGGCTGAATACTCTGAGATCGCCACAATAGCACTGTTGCTATTTCCGACATCCTACCTGTGTGAGGCGGGGTGGGGGGATTATGCAGCAACGGCGACGAAAACAAAATTACGAAGTAGACTGGACATAAACCACACACTTGAGGTGTCATTGTCTCCTATTACCCTGAGATGGGACCGTCTGGTTGCAGAAAATCAAGCTCGGTGCTGTGGTGAGTCGTCATTTTCATGCACTTTGAATTTGCGTTGTATCGTATTTTGAAGGCATTAAACATTGCCATAGCGATTGGAGTGTTGCGGCCAGATTAGACGCTCCTTGTGTTTATTATTATATTTCGAAAACACCACAGTTTTCATGCAGCTCATACCATATTATTTTGTTGTATTATTTCCGCCACACCTTAAATGCCGGTCCCTGAAAATATTGTCTGACATAAACCGGTCCGTGGGGCAAAAAAGGTTGGGGGCCCCTGGAATAAAGCATTTCATAACCCCACTGTTGGGGTTAGGAACCCAGAAGGCAGCTTTCATGACGTAGGAGCTGCTGTTGCCGCAAAATGCGTTGGCTTTTCCTGCCCTTAGGGGCGGAAAGGACTCCAACACCACAGCCATGAAGGCAGTCCAGTGCATGGAGTGCCTAGAGTGTGTGTGTGTGTGTGTGTGTGTGTG
>NW_017842057.1:2904135-2906777 GCF_001891065.2 Hippocampus comes | reverse complement strand
GCGGCCTCACCCGGAGGCGCTCCAGGCGGCAGGGACGCAGAAGCAAACCCCCGCCTACTTATTGGCCAGCGGTTTATAATATGGTGCGGCGCATATAATTACAAAATTGATTTTTCTTCATATATCTGAGCATGCGGCTCTTAATCAGGTGCGGTCTGTAGCCCGGAATTTACGGTATATAAAATAGCAAACCATGAGGTGATGCAAGCACCAATATATATATATATATATATATATAAAATAGCAAACCATGAAGTGATGCAATCACCAATAACTGACTCTTGATGGACACTCTGCATGCAGCAGTTTGCATTTCGTCTAAGACAGTGGTTCTTAACCTTTTTAGAGGTACCGAACCCAACCAGTTCAAATGCACATTCATCGAACCCTTTATTAGTGAAAAATTTAAATCAGATTTTTTTTTTACAAATTCAAGACATTAAAAACGCATTCATTAACAATAGAAAGAGATACGTTTTTTTAGTTGTGAACAAAATGAATCGCCATGCAGTTTCAAGAAGTGTTCCTTCAGTTTTGCCGACGCGAGACTAGAGTTGCTAAACTTGGCATAACAAATCATGCAGATAGGACACTGAGTCCTATCACATTCCTTGATGCATGTGAATCCATGTTGTACATATTCGCCCGACCACTTTCTTTCTTTGCTTGACATGGTTAGCATGTATTAATTTTTTTTTTTAAATCACACAAACAGAAAAAAAATGAAATACAATTTCAATAGATAAGTATACTTTTCTTAAAAAATTGTACGACGTACTATCATGACAGTCACACGTTGAATACTGAGCGAACTAAATTTCCTCCTGCACAGATTGCAGAAGCAATATAATGTGATTGTCTGCAGCCAGTGATGACCAAGCGGGCATGTCATAACTTATGAACATGTTGAGTCGGGTGTGTCTTAACCTCCATGGCAGAGGCTCTGTCGAATCCCTGAGACCGATTCACCGAACCCCTCGGGTTCGATCGAACCCAGGTTAAGAACCATTGGTCTAAGGCGGCGGTCGGCAACACGTGGCTCCAGAGCCGCATGCGGCTCTTTAGCGACATCTAGTGGTCCCCTGGAGCTTTATAAAAAAATCTCCATTTGAAAATGGAAAAATATTTTCATAGTAGGTTAATATAGCTCAAATAGATATAGATACATGTTGCAGCTCCGAAAAAGGAGAGCTGTGGTGTTGGCTTTTTAAAACGTACGCTTTATTTATGCTTTTAACAGTCTCGACAAACACAGACACGTCTGCATCCGACTCCGTGCCTTCTCTCTTCTCATTCGACTCGAGAGGTGTTCAAAGAGAGCCTCAGAAAAACGGAAATTAATGATCACTTCACTGACACTAAGAAAAGCGAAAATAATAAACCAAAACAAAAAATCAAGCATGGAAATTACAAAATAAATTCTATGGGGGCGTTTGTGAACACACAATAAAGGAATGAATAACAAACAATTCTGAGACAATCCAGTCTCCTACATACTGTACATACAGCATGTGTTTCCTTCATTGAAAGGTTTAGAGAAGGATTTAATTTTTTTGCCGGCTCCAGACATATTTGTTTTTTGTTTTGGTTTTTTTTGTCCTATATTGCTCTTTCAACATTTTGAGTCCCCGACCCCTGGTCTAAGGTGACGCGTTAACTTCCGGTCGCCAGGTAAACGCATAGTGACAACCAAGAGTTACTATGCCTAGTAAGTCAAAATAAATAAAAACTAAAATTGAAGAAAATACTTTCATCAATGAAGTAAAATAAAAATGAAAATACTTGGAAAGGAACAATGTTGGAAAGGAACAATGACGACAACCACTTTTTTTGTTGTTTTTAATAAAACTAAGTAAAACTAAATACAATTATTTTACAACTGTTCTTTTTCATTTGTGTCAATTCATTTAACAAATGAGCTTTCAGAGTTCATTCCAAATGTAATTATTTCAGCGTTACTGCACGGCCGTACAGAATTAAAAAAAAGATTCAACAGTTGTTTAAGAATTGTAATTTACTTTTAATATAGATCATAATTACTGACCTTTTTTGCACTCATAAGTATTCCATGCAGTGGCGGGCCGTGCATTTCAACCTTAGGCCTTCAGTGACGTCACATACATACACAATATAGGCTCGTCAAGCAGCACTTAATTTCAGGAGCATTTAAAACCATAGGTATGCATTCACAATTAAGAGCAGGAAACTAAATTTACAGATAGTCAAAAATAAAAAGATGATTTAAAAATACGAAATAAAATGCCACCCAAATTACGTTGTGTGATCTTCAACAAGTCTGTCCAATAAATTGCGCAGTGTCGCAGTTTCATATAAGACACCAACCAAACAATAACAAAACAAACTATTCTTTGAAAATAAACAGATCATTCGCATTTTGAAAATCGGCGATACAACAGCAAATAACTGACATAACTGACTAACTAATAACTGACTAACAGCTGAGATTGAACGAACTTTCGTGCACGAAGGTGACTACAATGCGGCATTATAAATTGCAGGTGAGCAGATTTATTTGATACACGTTTGTCATTTTATTTCGTTACCATGAATTTAATACTAACGATTGAAAATCGGCGATACAACAGCAAATAACTGACATAACTGACTAACTAATAACTGAC
>NW_017842057.1:2903780-2903933 GCF_001891065.2 Hippocampus comes | reverse complement strand
GTGAGTCACGGGTAGCGTTCATAATTGCTCGTCTGAAAATGACGGACAAACTCTTTTCCTTGCTGGGACAGGTTAGCTAGCGCAGGAGTTGGGCGACCTCTTCGCACAATATCCAGCTTTTGGTGGAAGGTCTGTCTTGAAAATTGTGTGGGA
>NW_017842057.1:2901187-2903674 GCF_001891065.2 Hippocampus comes | reverse complement strand
TTTTTTTTTTTTAAATCTTTATTGAACAAGTCAGGCTAGTCAGGCTATTGAAACCTGACTGTTCCCGTTCACTTATTGCGCACAGGGGCCTGCTCTGTTTAATCTGAAGGCCCCGAGCAAATGTAATTTACCTGGCAATACAGCTAGCTGAAATATGATTGGTTAAAAACTCTACCATAATAAATAACTTATTTATCGAGTGGCTTTCAATGTTATTTAAAATAACATTGAAAGCCACTCAACTAAGTGGAAATAATACAACGTAAAGAATACAGAGAATAATTTTGTTTACATATTTATGAAAATAAAATAACATAAATTATAAAATAACATAAAATACATAAAAGTAAATTTACTTTTCTGAGAATGTTTAGGCCAGCAGAGAAGGCCTTGCTGGCCCTCAGGGTCCGCCACTGATTCCATGTATTAAAAACAAACTAAAACTAAATGAAAATGAAGTATTTTTGGCTAAATTAGAATTATTAAAAGCTCTAAAAACAAAACTTTTTTAAAAAAACAAAAGTCAAAGCGACAAATGAAAAATTCAAAACTATTATAACCCTGGTGTCAACAGTGACAGCCATAAATTCATCAAAGTTCATTTGCTGTCTGCTGGAATTGTTTTTAATGTTACTGTAAGCAAGCTGTTATCTTTAGAATTACTAGTTATCCGAGTAACGGCAACGGAAACAAAGGTTCCATCACTGATTTAGTGAGCTGGTCGCAGTCTCATTGCATACAAGTCTGTTTGTAGTTTATCTCAACTTGATTGTAGCCATTTATAAACCATTTACTTTGTAAAAGAAAAACCACAGCTGTAGTAAAAAGCTGGACTAAACAGCCTGTACATAAAAATTAAACAGAAATAGTAGAAAGACTTCCATTGGATCGTGCAGACTCAATGAAATGTGGGTTTTGAAAAACATAAAACACAACCAATACGAAAATAATAATGAGAGTCATATACGACTGTCATTATCAATATGATCACAGCTCATGGTCAAGTTTTTTTAAACCCCGTGACCAGGGCTTCGTGATGACCGCCTTGTAATGATTGTAATGGTGAAATATTTGTGCCAATTTCACCTTTTCATCTTTTCTCTTGTGTTTAACGGTTGTTTGCATTCTGAATAAGTGCCTAACCACAGTAATCTGCAAAGATGACTGTTTTGACCTACAGTCTACAGTAAACCAGGCGCCACCAACTTGGTGCCTGTAGGCAGTGGATAGCACTCAAGAACCACATGAGTAGCCAACAGGCATGTTCTAAAAATAGTTTCCCACTGATGAAACATTGTGATTTTATACGAATGTTGTAAAAGTGATTATTTTAAAATGTAAACAGTGGGAGAGTTTCATGGAACTCAAGCACTGCTTATAGTTGCATGTTTTTGGAATGTGGGAGAAAACCGGAGTACCTGGAGAAAACCTACGCAGCCATGGGTAGAACATGCAAAATCCACACAAAAGGCTGGGTGCCGTAATCAAACTCTGCACCTCTCTATTGTGAAGCGGGCATGCTAACCAATCACCATGCCGCCTATCTGTATATATATATATATAGAGTTATTCAGATAACTACAGCATAAAGAACATGCAAACAAATCACTCATCTCGTTACCTCTGCGTCCCGCGTCCTAGACGCATAATTTTCCCGCGGGACGCACAGTTCCAAATAATGTGTTTTTGGGATGCAAGGAAATTTCTCAGTCAAAACAAAAAAAAACTACGGTACATCTTTTTTGTCCAGCAATGCAGTGTCGCAGCTTGACAATTGCCGCCATTGTTGTTTTCTCGCGTTAAGTAATCTCGCATGACGAGATTTCCGTTCTCGCGAGACGAAATTGGCGAGATCGGCCCTCAACCTCGCGGAGAGCAGACGATTGCCAAGTTCTGTAACGTTAAAACAAGTGTTGCGAACAAGTGTTGTGAAAGTGTATTGTGGAGATATCACAGAGGAAGCGCCTAAAATTGGATAGTTTTTTTGAGATAATAAGTTGACTTTGAGAAAGCCTTGCATCATTGGAAGCAGAGTAAAGAGAGGAGAATTTGTGAACTCTCAGACTGAACCATGGGGTGAAATAAGAACCTATTTCTCAGCAAATCATGTCTACCTGAATTAATTAAATTTTTGCATTTGTTTATAAGAAATAAACCTATTATCAATGTATATTGTTGTTGTTTGTGTTATTATCATATGCAATTGAATAAGTAGACCATTTCAGAATTCGAAATTTGGGACTCTCTAAATGCCTAATGGGAGTCATGCTTTTCTGATGAGCAAGTCCCTGGGACCCGCTGCCATTAAACTGTAAAATTATCACTCTACAGTGAAACTCCTCTAGAACGAAACCTACATGGGCGAAAATAGCCCCTTATGTGAAAAAAACTTCATGCATTAACACAATTCCCATTCTCCTGCCCCCCATACGACGAAAACCCCCCTGTTGCGTTATACGAAATCATTTTGTCTGCTCCAGCCTCGCG
>NW_017842057.1:2895352-2899949 GCF_001891065.2 Hippocampus comes | reverse complement strand
GTGCGTGCGTGCGTGCGTGCGTGTGTGCGTGTGTGCGCGTGTGTGTGTGTGTGTGTGTGTGTACGTGCGTGCGTGTGTGTGTGTGTGTGTGTCCATCCATCATCCATCCATCCATTTCCTGACCCGCTTATGCTCACAAAGGTGGCGGGCGTGCTGGAGCCTATCACAGCTGTCTTCGGGCAGTAGGCGGAACTGGTTGCCAGCCAATGGCAGGGCACACGGGGAGGAACAACCATCCCCACGCACACTTACCCAATTTAGAGTGTTTCATCAGCCTGCCATGCATGTTTTTGGAATGCGGGAGGAAACCGGAGTCCTTGAGATGCTTGGCTATAACACGAACTACAAGGAGCATGGGCCACATCAATGAAGGAGAAGGCTCGAAGCAAAAGTAAGGGTGACCCGGAGCGAAGTTAGCTTCCTAACAGAGCACAGCACAGACGTGAAGCTTAAGGAAGAACTTCCCAAGAAATACAGCAAGATGTCCACAGATGAGGCACCTGAGACTGCCAAGCACAGACTCACAGCCTTGGTTACTCGCCTGAAGTAGTACACGAGAGAGGTGGAGGCCAAGAGAATAAACACAATGTTCTCCAACAGCCCAGCTAAGGTCCGCTTTCAGTGGCAAGGTATCACCTCAACCTGAGCAATACTCAAAGACGAGATGGGAGAAGGAAGTGTGATACAATTCCAATTTCAAATGGCTGGCAGATTTACAGACCACAACAACGTCCCAGTACAAGAACCAGTCATCATAACGGGTAGATAGCCAAGGTAGAGTGATGAAGATGAAGAGAGGCACACACACACACACACACACACACACACACACACACACACACACACACACACATATATACAAATACCTATATATATATAGTTTTTTTTATCCTGATGGAAAAAGACGGTCCAATCTTTCTTTCGGTAGGGTACATGTTATATACCCACAGAGGTCCCTGTTTAAGGGTGACAATACATGTACTGCCCCAGAGACAAGCCGCATGACCTTCAAAGATACAAAGAGAACACCTTTTTTTTTTTTTTTCTTTTTTTTTTACAGTGCAGTTAGGAATCCCAGATATGGAAGTAAGTGGAAAGCATAATATTGTCAGTAATATATGACAGTGATCATTTCTAATACACCCACTATAGAAAGTAAATCTCTGAAGCTATCAATTTACGTCAAGTATTATCGTGCTGAATCCTGTAGGCCATCAGTCGGCATCCCGCGGCTCCGGAGCCGCATGCGGCTCTTTCATCCTTATAATGCGGCTCTGATTGGCTTGGGAAAATAAATGACTAAAAATTTTTTTTTGTATTTAATTGAAGTGTGTTTTATTTGTGTTAGTTTTTATATTATTTTAGTTCTAAATTTGAAGATTATTGTGATCTTGAAATATTAAAATATTAATTAAATTATTTGATTATTTTTTTTCGTCGCTCAAAATAGACGTCACACTGCGGAAGCTGGTATACCCGCTGAAACGGCGTCTATTTTGAGCGACTTTCAACCCCGGCAAAGCCAATGGAGAAATGTAAGAAAAGAAAAATATCTCAAGAAAATAGAACATTCAATGATGCCTGGGCAGATTCATTTGCATTTACCTCGGGCGAGAGTGGCCTACCAGTATGCCTAATTTGTGGAGAAAACTGGCTAACAATAAAGGGTCAAATGTTGCAAGACATTTTAACAATACACACAGAGCCTTTGCTGAAAAATATCCAGAGGGAGAAGAGAGGAAAAAAGCTGTTTCGGAACTGATGCAGAAGGCTGACCGGACGAAAAATCAATTCAAGAAGTGGGTGAAGTCTGCAAATTCAACTCCATATGCAAGCTTTGTGGCCGCATTCAGACATTAGTTATTTTTTCAAGAATTCAAAATGTGTTCATTGGAAATTAATTAATTAATTTTCTCCGTAGCACTTCATAAGACATAACCACACTATAGTTGTTTATACAAAGTGTAAAGGTAAGAAAAAGCAATATATACAGTGTTATCTTCATTTTAGATAAGACAAATGGATATAAGGATGACGCCTCATGGCATTTTTCTGCTTTCGTTTGCTACATGGACAATTTAAATTCAGCTTTTTAATTTATTTGAAAGAGACATTCATTGTTATTATTTTTCAAGAATTCAAAATGTGTTCATTAAATGAATAAAATGTAATTTTCTCTGTAGCACGTGGGTTACAAAAGAAACATGCTGCGGTAAAGTAGTAGAAGTTTTTTTTTTTTTTCATTTTAGATGTGCGGCTCCCAGTGTTTTCTTTTCCGTGGAAACCGGGTTCAAATGGCTCTTTCGGTGACAAAGGTTGCCGACCGCTGCTGTAGGCTCTCGACCCAGAATGTTGCTCATATCAAATATTAGCACTGTTGTACCTTTTGCTTGTCTCTTTTTTGGAAAATTTGTTGTTCGAAGGGTTGCAAAATTCAATAAATAATAATGAAACCGCTGTAAAGTTAGCAACACCGCCGACAAAGTCGAAGCCCTTGCTCGCTTCCTTGCTTGTAATAGCATCCACACATGCACATAAAATTATGAAATGAAAAGCACCACATATTTGCCATTTTAACTTTGACTTCATGGACACTTTGAGGGCCGGTCAGAGACTGTGGGCGGGTGGGATGAGGCCTAGTCAATGAGATCTGCATTAGATCATAGTTATATATTAAATAGTGTTAAAAAGCTTTGAAAAGATTGAAGTCATATCAAATATGTTCTGACCGCTATGTTTTGATAGTTTTTATCCACGTTACTTCAGGGTTTTTTCCCCCCCCATTTTTAAAAACACTTCATGAACATCTGTGCCATATTTGAACAAAAGATTGCCACGCTTCAGCAACCTGAGTATTTAGGTGACAGCGCTATGCAACCTGTCTCTTAATGGCATCCTGGCAAACAAAAGCCTTGTCCGGTCAGCACTTTGCTCACTTTCGCTGTCTTCCATCATGCTTCCTTATGGCTGTTCAAACAGCTTGTATAAACAACTGAGTTTGCCCCACGAGCTGATTGTATGACGGGGAATGAGCTTTTTCAGGTTGTAATGCTTTATGGAGAATATTATTTAATACAGCACATGGAGTCAGATGGGTGTATGGAGGATTACAAGAACACACAGGGCGGGAGGGAACTCTCACATCAGCAGTCCCCAACCTTTTTTACAACACGGACTGGCTTCACCTGTACACATATTTTAATGGACCGGCATGAAAACTAATGAATCGTTTATGATATGAATGACAGGCTCGGAAAGACAAATTTATTTGTAGAGCGTATTTCATACACAAGCTAGCTCAATGTAGTTTCTTTACATGGTTGAAAGTACTACATTTAAAATCATTTCAAAAACTAGGAACAAAAGACACATTAAAAAAATAAATATAAAGAAATGGAATCAACAACAACAAATCCGACTTATCGAACCACACACACCTGTTGGACATTTTCCTTCAATAAGTCACGACATTTAAATTCAATGTTTTTTTCTGATGGGTTGCATACTTTGCGCAGGATGTTGCGTACATATCTTTCGACCCCGTTGTTGTGCATACACAACAGTGATAAGTGACGAGCCAGAAAAGCGCAGGTCTTTTTTTCCCATTTTGTCAACATGAATGTAAATACTAAAAAGTTGTAGTCAGTACAGATAACTGACAGCCGTTCAGAAAACTCCAGTAATTTTCCATTGTTTCTTAGAGGTCTTTGTACAATACAATACAACTTCATTTATGTAGCGCATTTCGCAACAGTGGCAGTTGTAACAAAGCACTTTACACATGACATGAAATAATAATAGTACAACAACAACAGAAAGTAAAAACACTAAAGTAAAACCCAAATTATTGATACTAACACATGTGGACACCAGAAAAGACTAGAACAATATCAGTCTTAAGATAATAATAATAATCCATCCATTTTCTGAACTGCTTTATCCTCACGAAGGTCATGGGCGTGCTGGAAACTTTCCCAGCAGCCTTTGAGCAGTAGGCGGGGTGCCTCCTGAACTGGTTGCCAGCCAATTGCAGGGCACACACAGACCAACAACTATTCGTGCTCACAATCACATCTAGGGACAATTTCGAGTGTTCCATTTACCTGCCGTGCATATTTTTGGAATGTGGGAAGAAACCGGATTACGTGGAGAAAATCTACCCAGGCACAGGGCGAACATGCAAACAGTAGAAGGCCAGGGCCGGAATTGAACCCCGGAAGCTCTGGACTGTGAGGAGGACGTGCAAACCAGTCGACTACCATGCTGCAATCATAATAATTTCGACAAAAACAATAGGGACCTCACAACTGTCACTGCTTCGGCACTAATAATAATAATCCATCCATTTTTCCACCGCTTATCCGGGGTCGGGTCGCGGGGGCAGCAGCTTTAGGAGGGAAGCCCAGCCTCCCTCCCCCCCAGCCACTTCTTCGAGCTCTTCCTGGCGGATCCCGAGGCGTTCCCATGCCAGCTGGGTTACATAGTCTCTCCAGCGTGTCCTGGGTCGTCCTCGGGGTCTCCTGCCAGTGGGACATGCCCGGAACACCTCACCAGGGAGGCGTCCAGGAGGCATCCTAATTAGATGCCCGAGCCACCT
>NW_017842057.1:2894649-2895312 GCF_001891065.2 Hippocampus comes | reverse complement strand
TCGTTCTTTCGGTCACGACCCATAGCTCATGACCATAGATGAGGGTTGGGACGTAGATCGACCGGTAAATTGAGAGCTTTGCCCTTTCGCTCAGCTCCTTCTTCGCCACGACAGACCGATACAACTTCTGCATCACAGCAGACGCTGCACCGATCCGCCTGTCGATCTTTCGCTCCCTCCTGCCCTCACTCGTGAACAAGACCCCAAGATACTTAAACTCCTCCACTTGGGGCAAGATCTCCTCCCCGACCCGGAGAGGGCACTCCACCCTTTTCCGACTGAGGACCATGGTTTCAGATTTGGAGGTGCTGATCCTCATCCCAACCGCTTCACACTCGGCTGCGAAACGCTCCAGTGAGAGTTGGAGAGCCCTGCTTGAAGGAGCCAACAGTACCACATCATCCGCAAAAAGCAGAGATGCAATACTGAGGCCCCCAAAACGGACCCCCTCAACGCTTCGGCTGTGCCTAGAAATTCTGTCCATAAAGGTGATGAACAGAATCGGCGACAAAGGACAGCCTTGGCGGAGTCCAACCCTCACTGGAAACGATTCCGACTTATTGCCGGCAATGCGAACCAAACTCTGACATCGGCAGTAT
The DNA here is from genome assembly GCF_001891065.2 of Hippocampus comes. Classification (NCBI taxonomy): domain Eukaryota; kingdom Metazoa; phylum Chordata; class Actinopteri; order Syngnathiformes; family Syngnathidae; genus Hippocampus; species Hippocampus comes. Next base: position 2,894,713 of record NW_017842057.1, on the reverse strand, counting down.
AGGGACCGAACAGCCCGTATCAGGGGGCTCGGTACCCCATACTCCCGAAGCACCCCCCACAGAA
>NW_017842057.1:2873005-2873575 GCF_001891065.2 Hippocampus comes | reverse complement strand
AAACTGATGGAAGCCAAAACTGTCAAGTGAGGAGGTGAAGTCCATGGTGAGCGGAAGGGCGGTATTGTCCATGTGTATATTGAAATCCCCTAGAATAATTATATTAGGAGATAGAGAGGAGAGATGGGTGAGGATAGCAGAAAATTCATTTAAAAAGTCACAATGAGGTTTGGGGGCACGGTATACTGTGGCAATGATCGTTGGAGTGGGTCCGGAAATTTGACAGGCGAGGCATTCAAATGAGGAGAGAGGAGGGAGAGAGATAGGAAGAACCTTCCATTTCTCGCGGTACAATAGCGCGAGTCCACCTCCACGACCTATACCGCGGGGCTTTGATAGGTAAACAAAACCCTGGGGAGTAGAATCATTAAGTTGAGAAAAGTCGCCAGGAGTTTCCCAGGTCTCATTCAGACAAAAAAAGTCAAGCTTACGGTCTCTGAGGATATCCTGGATAAGACAACCTTTCCCAGTGAGCGAGCGGATGTTGAGCAGTCCGAAGTTGACGCCGGCAATATCGCTGTTGCGAGGAGCATTAGCCGACCTAGCCAGGTCGACCAACACGCTGTGGTC
>NW_017842057.1:2859460-2869460 GCF_001891065.2 Hippocampus comes | reverse complement strand
GAGGGAGAGAGAGATGGAGAGACAGAGAAAGAGAAGGAGGGCCAAAGAGAGAAAGAGGCAGAGACAGATCAGAAAGAGGGAGAGAGAGAGAAAAGAGAGTGTGGACAACAGAGAGCGGGAGAGAGAGACAGAGTGAGAGAGAAAGAGAGGGAGAAGAGAAAGAGAGACTGAGACAGAGAGAGAGAGAGACCAAAAAACCTGATGTTGACTTATCACTTTTCCTCAAAGCATCAGCCTAATATACATGCACATCACAGGAATATTCTGATTTATCCTTGTGGTGTGAAGATACCCTTTGCTACTGGAACATCAGAACAATCATAACCTGTTCTCTGGCTTTGATCTCTCTTAACCTGCACATCTTCCAACCCTCAGCAACAGATGTTGCTGGGCTGCGAAATGGCCTACAAAGCAAACTGCTCTACTTTAATCCTGTGTGTCGCCAGCATTAAAAATTGGATTGAGACAGACAAGATTAGATTATGTCGGCCGGATTTGACCAAATGTAAAACCCTCACTCAAGCTTTACATAATCTCCTTTCACTCCCAGTGAGCATCAGCCCTCCCAGCAGATGCCAGCTTGAATTTATGTGCATGTTTCTTTTCATAATATCCTTCTCTTTGGACATTCTGTCTTCTTTTTGAATATCGTCAGTGTTTAAGGTTTTCTTTTCAGGCTAACTATGTTTCATATTAAATTCACAGATTTTTTTTTTTTTTTACCTTCACAGTGCATCTTCATTTGCTAAATCTGTCTGCTTTTATGATGATTTATATATTTGTTTACAGCATAATATGCTAATAAAATTCTGTAAAAGCTCATGCACTGCCCATAACAAAATGAAACTATGCCTTTAGGAAACTGTTTTCTTTGCCTCTTGAGGGCTGTCAGTATCACTTTTATTCTCAAGTGAACATCCACAGGATCTGTCAGGAAATATAAGATTAATAACATACAGTATTTTAAAGGTCAAGTGTGAAGTAATTTCTGAAACTCCATCCATCCATCCATTTTCCGATCCGCTTTATCCTCACTAGGGTCACGGGGAGGGGGGGGGGTGCTGGAGCCTATCTCAGCTGTCTTCGGGCAGTAGGCGGGGGACACCCTGAACCTGTTGCCAGCCAATCGCAGGGCACACAGAGACAAACAACCATCCGCGCTCACACTCACACGGTGGGACAATTTAGAGTGTTTAATCAGCCTGCCATGCATGTTTTTTGAATGTGGGAGGAAACCAGAGGACCCAGAGAAAACCCACGCAAGCAAAGGGAGAAAATGCAAACTCCACACAGGAAGGCCGAAGCTGGAATTGATGCCGTTTTGTACTGTATTCTGCCATGATCGCAGGTCTTCGGGCACATTTTTATCTCTACAGCCCAATAAGGCCTGCATCTGTTGGCAAGGAACAATGTATATTCTTTCACCATATGAAAGAATATACATTGTTTAAGGTAAACTGTTCATTTCCAACATAGCATAATTCCGAGTTCAAACTTTACCTCCAGATATCAACCAATGAGGGCTTTATGATCATGGCAAATCTACGGTTGAAAACAGAATTATGATTCCACCCCAAATCCTCAGCCATCTGATAGCTGGTGGATTGGGGTTACGTTTGAGGAGCTTTTCTTACGGCTTGCTATGAGCAGGGGATAAATACATTCACACTTTCTATCTCAGGCTGCTAATCCATCAGTAGCTCAGCCGTTTAGCAGCAGCACAGGACCTGGAAATCTGAAAAGCCAGCATGCTGTGAGTCCACACTGGGTTTGCAGGAGGAGGGGGAGTGGTAATAGTTGAACAGCTGCTTTTGGAACAGGACTCCTCGTGTGCATATACAGTCTCTCACACACACACACACACACACACACACACACACACACACACACACACACACACACACACACACACACACACATTACTCCCCATATGGCATGGGGCCAGATGACAAAACTTCAACAAGGGTCACAGTTGGTACCAACTGATCTGCCTCGGCCGTACACTCCCCAAAGGATAAATGCCACATTGTTTGTGTTATCGTGCATGTAAGAGTACTTTTTCTCCCCATTTTTTTCTGTCTCCCGCAGGACGTGGCATTACATTTTTCTAAAGAAAGAAATTATGATCACTTTTAGGGCATAATAATCATAAAATAACACTAATTATTGTAATTTCTACAGAAACAATAGGGACCTCGTAGTGTTCACTGCATGGTCCTTAACAATACAGAAATATAAATAAATCAATGAAAGTGATGGGCCTGTTTCTCTGCTACCTCAATTCTCTAAAATTTTAGAAAAACTATTCAATGATACATTCGATCAATTGACAGAAAATACATGAATTACTCTCCATCAGACAATATGGATTTATAACAAACTGGTCAACTTGACTCGCTTTGACAGAGCTCATCAAAAGCATTACTCCTTTAGACAATAAGAAAATTACAGTAGGCTATTAATCTACAAAAGGTATTTGGTTATATAAAACATGACAGATTGGTCAGTAAACTGGAACAGTCACGGATAAGGGGTGTGGCCTTGAATTGGTTTAGGAGTTATCATCAAAAAGGCAGCAATTTGTGAAGCTAGGTGAATATAATTCAAATGCTTGGAAAATGTATGCGATGTCCTCCAGTGATCAGTGTTGGTGCCAAAATGATTCATCCTGTATATTTATGATTTATGTAAATTGTCCCAACTATTTAAGTTTGTGCTGTTTGCAGATGACACAATTATTCTAGTTTCTGTTGAGAATATTTTGTTCGCCTCAGAATTAAGAAAGGTAAAAATACGGTTTGATGAAAACGAGTTATCAATAAATTTAAGAACAACAAAATTCATGGTATTTGGAAATGTTAAAACAAGAGATCAAATCAATACAGTATAATGGATCAATAGACGGCATGAATATCGAGAATACATATCATTACATTGCTTGGGGTAATGATAGCCAACAAAATTTTCAGGACACCAAACATATGAGATATACAATCCAAGATTTCAAGAAGCAAAACAAAAATATTCAATCAACCTGCAATCCAAAGATGAGCACTTGATTTTTGTCGGTATGTCCTCAGCACCCTTTGTCACGATCCTTATTCATATAATAATCGTCCTCCATCCCCGTCCGTGCTTGTCCTTTTAAAGCGCTTCCATCCTTACGTTTCATCAGTCCCCACCCCCCCACCTGAAAAAAAAGACTGAGAAAGTTGAGGAATGCTCATTGAACACCTATTTGGGAAATCCCACAGGTGAACAGCCTAACTGGGAAAAAGTGGGTGTCACGATTGGGTATAAAAGAAGCTTCCTGAATCGCTCAGTCATTCACAAGCAAAGATGGGGTGAGGTTCACCTCATTGTGAACAACTGTATGAGAAAATAGTCGAACAGCTCAAAGACAATGTTCGTCAATGTACAATTGCAAGGTTTATCATCAAGAGTCCATAATATCAAAAGGTTCAGAGAATCTGGAGAAATCACTGCATGTCAGCGGCATGGCCAAAAACCAATATTGAATGCGTGAATTCTTCAATCTCTCAGGCAGCACTGCAACAAAAACAAATACCACATGTGCTCAGGAACACTTCAGAAAACCAATATCAGTCAATAAATTTATGTACTACAGCCGTAAGTGCAGCTTAAAGCTCTGCTATGCAAACTGGAAGCCATTTATCAACAACACCCAGAAACACCGCTGACTTCTCTGGGCCTGAGCTCACAAAGATGGACTGATGCAAAGTGGTCTGACGAGTCCACATTTTAAATTGTTTTTAGAAATTGTGGACGTCATGTCCTCAGAGCCAAAAAGGAAAAGAACCATCCGGACTGGCATGGCTGCAAAGTTAAAAAGCCAGCATCTGTGATGGTATGCGGCTGTGTTAGTTCCTATGATATGGGTAACTTACACATCTGTGAAGGCACCATTAATGCTGAAAGGTACATACAGGTTTTGAAGAAATGTGCTGCCACCCAAGCAATGTCATTTTCTTGAAGGCCCCTGCTTATTTCAGCAAGACAATGCCAAACCACATTCTGCACGTCTTACATCAGCGCGGCTTCGTAGTAAAAGAGTGTGGGTACTAGATTGGCCTGTCTGCAATCCAGACCTGTCTCCCATTGAGAATGAGTGCCACATTATTCGTTTATTTATTCATTTATTCCAGTCAGCAGTCAAAATGACAAAAAGATGACCAAAATATAATAATAAATCAGAATTAATACTTAGACTGAAAAGGAGTGGGAAGAAGAAAACTAACATTCTTATTATGTTTAGGATGTCAAGTTTACTTAGCAGCTTTCCGCAAAATTTACCATAACAATATCCATTTTGCAATGGATAAATGTAATATGTTAATCAGGCGGCCTGGTGGGCCAGTGGTTAGCGCGTTGACCTCACAGTGCAGAGGTGCAAGGTTTGATTCCTTCCTGTGTGGAGTTTGCATGTTCTCCCCGGGCCTTTGTGGGTTTTCTCCAGGTACTCCGATTTCCTCCCACATTCCAAAATCATGCATGGCAGGTTCATGGAACACTCTAAATTGTCCCGAGGTGTGAGTGTGACCGTGGTTGGATGTTCGACTCTGTGTGCCCTGCTATTGGCTGGCAACCAGTTAAGTGTGCCCCCCCCACTTCTGCCCAAAGACGGCTGGGATAGGCTCTGGCACCCCACTCGCGACCCTTGTGAGGATAAAGCGAATCGGAAAATGAATGAATGAATGAATGAATGAATGAACGTGTTAATCAACAGTAACACCGCATCAGAAGTTCATAAAGCAAAGGTAATGGAAGGTAACAATACCAACAATGCTCAGAATCAAAAGCACAAAAACTGCGCAAATCAGTGATATTAAAGTTACAACTATACCATCAATGGTAATGGACTATATACCAGCAATGATAAGGAACCAACAATTTCATTAACACAAGAAATATCAAGTAGTGATGTCAATTTAAGACCCACTCTCCAAACACTGTAACCAGACCAGATGTTTCAACAACAGTTTGAACCTATAAATATTTTGGCATTGTTTGTATTGTACATCCAGGCTGTTCCAAATTTCACTCAACATGCAGACACACAAAAACTTTTTCGAGCAATTCTAAATTCTAAATAGGTAATATAAACTTTACATATCATCTCAAATTATGTTAAACTTCCATCCATCCATCTTCCACCGCTTATCCGGGGCCGGGTCGCGGGGGCAGCAGCTTTAGCAGAGAAGCCCAGACTTCCCTCTCCCAAGCTACTTCTTCCAGCTCTCCCGAGGGGTTCCCAGGCCAGCTGGGTGACATAGTCTCTCCAGCGTGTCCTGGGTCGTCCTCGGGGTCTCCTCCCGGTGGGACATGCCCAGAACACCTCACCAGGGAGGCGTTCAGAAGGCATCCGAATCAGCTGCAGAAGCCACCTCATCTGGCTCCCCTCAATGTGGAGGAGAAGCGGCTCGACTCTGAGCCCCTCCCGGATGACCGAGCTTCTCACCTTATCTCTAAGGGAGAGCCCGGACACCCTGCGGAGAAAACTCATTTCGGCCGCTTGTATCCGGGATCTCGTTCTTTCGGTCACGACCCATAGCTCGTGACCATAGATGAGGGTTGGAACGTAGATCGACCGGTAAATTGAGAGCTTCACCCTTTGGCTCAGCTCCTTCTTTACCACGACAGACCGATACAACGTCCGCATCACGTTAAACTTCCTCTCTTATTAAAAGCGATGATGAAAACTGATCAATATAAACCAAAATTAGTCATGGCGAGTTTTCCGAAACACACATATATTTTTTTTTTCAATGTGTTTTGTTTTGATACATTGTGTTTGTTGAGAAGTCGTGTGGACCTGCTGTGGATTGTTTTCAGCATTTTTTGGCCACGACATTCGTCAAAGGAGAAGAATCTGTCCTTGGTGGTTGCGCCTTCTCGGCAGCACACGTGTAGCAGCACTAATTTTGATTGGGAGGAATGTCGGGGCAATCTGACTGTCATTGCTGGACAGCCTGAAATGGGCAACATTTTTCACAGCCCCGCTTTGTTCAGTGGGAATGTCGGTGCTGTTGGACAGTCTGCGGCTGTATGGATGGATGGCTTGTGGAGCCGACGATGAGAAGAAAGGAGCGTCAGCACAGGGCGCCAACGCGTATGTGGAACTAGGTGTCGCGGCTTGGAATTGAAGCAGATTTACATGGGACAGGAGATGTCAGCCAATCTCTTTTTCGTCAAGGAACGCGACAGCTTCTTGTTGCTTTCAAACTTAGCTTGTAGCAGACGTGTGCACGTTTTCAGCATGACGTCTTTGATCCACTGGTGAAAGGACACTTTAATTCGCTCCTCTTTCATCTATAACTGCTTCAAAGAACAAAGTGTATGCAGAAAAAGTGGTTAGGATTGGACGACTGCCTGTGTCTTATGTGTTGTGTTGTATTATTTTGTCATTTTATACGAACTGTTCTTTTGATGGTGGCGTGGGCACCCACAGCGGCTCCTCTCTCTCCTGAGGAATGTAATTTCATCTGTGCTGTATGTTGCACATGTAGCACATTTGACAATAATGTTGACTTGACACAAATGAATTAATTTGGCTGCACTAATGAAGAGGCAGTGTTACCTAGGACACACGAAGGATTGGGGCTGACAAACACGACACAGCCAGCCCGAGGTACTGACAACAAATATAAAACAGGACCCCTCCCCACTGCCCAATCTCCCACATACCTTCTTGCTCATCTCACAAAGATTTTGGTGACCAGAGCTCAAGTCGGACTTCACAAAATTAATTTGTTCCTGCTCTGCATGTGCCTGCAGTAAAGCCTCTCATCGGCCCCCAGCTGGTCTATTCCGGACATTACCAATCCCGCCTCGTCCTTGGTCCCACACCTCTCTGGATTTTGTCTCGGGCAAGACTGCCATTCTGACCATTGTGGACCGGTTCTCCAAGTTGGCCCATTTTGTGGCTCTGGTCAAGCTCCCGTCAGCTCTTGAAGCTGCTCAATTGCTTGTCCACCATGTCCATGGGATCCCGGTGGACGTTGTGTCCGAACGGAGTCCACAATTCATATTCGAGGTCTGGAAGCGATTCTGCCGGGCTATGGGAGCTATAGCCAGCCCTCACTACCGACAGGCTATTTTTAAGGATAAGAAACCAGCTCCCTTTCTAGAACTCCTACCCCTTTGGTTAGACGTCGCGGCGCCGCTCTTCCAGACTGACAGAATGAAGACATAAAATGCTGAGATTAACAGAAAGAACACGTACTGCAGACTGGAAGTAGATGCAGAGGAATTTGATTGGACAGTATACAGAGATGGCGTTTGATGATAGGGCAAAAGGAGGCGGAGGTATAGTTTTTACCACCAGTACACAAGGAGACCCAACGGACCACTATTCAATTGCCATCCTGACTGATACCTTGTGCTCTTCGTATAGGCGGAAATGAAAGCAGTGTGTGAGGCCCGAATATTAACTTGTGAAAAGAAAGAGACAAGTGAAAATTGTGACGGATAGTCTCTCAGTAACTCCAACGACAACAGAAAGTGCACCCTTCGAATCTGACAGAGAATATTGAGGAAGCAGAAATTATGAAATACCTACATGCCCTTGCAAAGAAGAAATGTCAAGTTACTTTCACTTGGTGTCCTTGTCATTGCAGAATCAAAGGGAATGAATGGATTGATGCTCTGGTGAAACACCAAGAGGTTTAGTAGCACTATGCCACCGGAAAGGCGACAATCAGAAGGCTTAATTGAAGTCAGCTGATCGTACACCTAATATTATGAAAAGTTTATGGTGACAGAGGAGAAAACCTAAATAGGCATGATGAAAGAGAACTCATGAGAGAAGAGCAGGTTACGCAAGGCAGACTCTGCTCTGACCAATACCCATCGCTAAAAAACTGGCCCCACAAAATAGAGATGGCAGTGGATTAGACGTACAGGAACTGTGGTTTTGGAGAAGAAACCCTAGTGCACATACTAGATAAAATGCCACCGCATCCACCAGCCCCTGTCTGACCAATTCCTAACTCCCAGGTATGCAGCAGCACACCCCACCTAATACTCTCATTGTGGCATGAGTGGAAGAGAAGTCCGACCTGCTTGACGTCTTCCAACCCAGAAATCTATCTCACTAATCCAGATCCGTGCCACATTGCTCAACAACAACAAGAACAGCGCCAAAGGTATTTCCAATCGCGTCACCATCCAAATTTGACTTAAAAAAGTCAGAAGAGTGGCCAAATAAGATTCAAACATTTCGAGAGAGCCAGGATAATTTTTGGCCTTGAGAAACAGCCAGAAGAAAACCAGGTGAACACATTGATCGACAATGGGAGAAGAAGCAGAAGATGTGCTTATTTCAATAAACATGAGGGGAGTGAGTTCACTACTGTGACTACTAAATTGGAGGAGCATTTCATTGTAAAAAGAAATGTCATTTTTAAATGTGCCAATGTTAATCAGACACCAAGAACTTGGAAAGACTGCAGACAGTTTTATTACATTGTGGTACGCCCTGACAGAGCACTAATGCTATTCTGCGCTGCGATTTTGCACAGTGAAATGATCACAGACAGACTTTTTGTCAGTATACTTATCAGGCATATCTGAGAGTCTCTATAGATTGATGCTGACCTCATGCCGGACAAAGCAGTGATGAAGTCAGAGTGATCTTGTGAAAAAAAGAGCAGGACCTATTGAAAAATAAGTTTAAACAGGAACACTCCTGCAATGGATACAGTGTCAGAGTCCAAACAAAAGCTTTTGCAAAACTGTTCAACAAACCACTGAAGCTAGTGAAACAAGTCCAAGAGGGAAACACAAAACGTGACACTCAACAATGCATCATATGTGATAAAGTAATCTCTCACTGCAAACACATTTAACAGCCAGTGATGTGTTTTTGCAACCAGTGCAAGAAAAAAAGATACTATGGATGGGTGTGTAGGTCATGGTGGGTTTGAAGTTATATTTGAAGGTTCAGTGGCTTTACATAACTCACATGATGCAGGGCTTACTAGAGTAAAACTAAACAATTGAGATTGTGTGCTCAAGGTAGACACTGTCATGATTCGGTTTGGGACCAACAGGTGGCACTGTAGAGCTCTCCCTGCAGCTGCACACCTGTTGGTCGTTATGTAATTAGTGCTTTAAAAGGACTCCCAGCCCGAGCACGCGTTGTCGGGTCATTGTTGCTGTTTGCTACTGTCATGTTTCTGTTTGTTTGCTTGTTGCTTCCAACTGTCATGTTTGTTTTTGTCATGGTTCTGTTCCTGTTAGTTTTTTTTGCCACAGTCATGGTTTCGTTTTGGTACTTTGGATTCCTTGTGTTCTTGGAACTTTGTTTAGGATTTAGTTTTCTGTGTTTTAATCCAATTGGTCAAGTACACCCTGCTCCTCCCTCGTGCCTGCTTATTTGGGGTCCACCACCACCTCGCAACTTGACAGACACAGGCAGGAACAGATGTTAAGTGTATCATGCCCTAGCACAGAGACCACGCCTACTAAACTGAAACTATATGGGGAAGGCATGTCAACTCTAGTAGTTAAAAGGAAGTTCATAGCTAACCTTACCACAGCCAGCAAGTCTACAGTACAAGATGTGTACGTGGCAGCAGATCTAATATAAAAGGACTACTCAGCTGCCCAGCAAGTGTAGCTCTTGGCCTGGTGGTAAGAGTGGAAGCTGTGTCACTCTCATCAGCAGAGGCAGTGAAGCAACAGTTCCCAAAACTATTCCTTGGACAGGCAAACTGGAAGGGGAATATAAAGTAGAGCCAAAAGAAGATGCCAAACCTTTTGCTCTGACAACTCCCTCAACTCAAATTTTCTTACAGCAGAGAAAAGAATACAGCAATCAGCAAATAACAAGACAAGGATTATGTATTAATCCTTTCATGCACCTTGTAACCTGAAGGCATGATAATCTGTCCACTGTAGTAACTGCTGTCCCTGAAGGGGTTAATACAAGTGGGCCCGGGAGGGGGACGGCGGAGGCGGCGGCGGAGGCGGCGGCGGC
>NW_017842057.1:2855218-2858978 GCF_001891065.2 Hippocampus comes | reverse complement strand
TTTCAAGCCCTCGCGCGTGGGCCCCGCCCCCCCCGCCGACTCCCCCGCGAGTCCGCGCGGCGCTCGTCGACGTTAACCCCCGTCCGTCCGCCTGGTCTACGCTAACCTAGTCCAGGCCGGGACGCGGCCGGCGCCGGGGACCGCTCCCCCGCCGGTGCCATCGCGACCCGGCCGACCTCGGAACCTAACACCCAGTCTGCAGCCAGTACACCTACACCTAACAACAGTACAACCTAACACCCAGTACAATACTGCTGTAATTGTTGGCCAGATATACACAAAATATCAGGGCTATGCTTTCCAAAACTATCATTAACATGCTTGTGACCATGCAGCGCAAAATGGCTTGCTGTTAAAAGGGACATGTATAGTCATTCCCAAATCATTGCAAAAGGACATTTTGGATCGTCTGCATACAGGTCATCAAGGCATCGCAAAGTCCAGAAAGCAAGTAAAGCAGTCGGTGTGGTGGCCTTGACTCAACACACAGCTGCAGAAGTTAGTGTCTGAATGTGTCCCATGCGCTACAGAGAGACTACAACACAGAGAAACACTGGTGAGAGTTCCAAACATGTCCCTGGGAGCTAATTAGTGTGGATCCTTTTAATTGGAACAACAGCCAATCACTGTTATTAGTGGACTACTTCAGCAGATTCATAGAAGTAGCAAAACAAAACCAGACTACTTCTGCTGCAGTGATGGAACACATAAAGTCCATATTTGCAAGGCACAACATTCCTCTGGAGATTCGAACTGACAATGGTCCACAGTTCTCATCAGAGCACTACCAAAAGTTCTCCCAAATGGTGCTTTCTTCACACCGCCTCAAGTCCAAGATTTCCTCAAAGTAACGGCGAGGCTGAAGGGGCTGTGAGTTAAAAAACATTTCTTCAGAAGGAGTGACCTCAACCTTGCTCTCATGGCATACCATATGCCACACCACTTGCAATTGGCCACAGGCCTTCCTGCGTGAAACCAGGGTGGACCAACATCACAACTTTGAAAGAGAGGGAAAGAAAGGAGAGAGATAATCAGTGGATATGGTTCAACAGAAGACACAGAGCACATGATCTTTCCGGACGACACTCAGGAGAGCAGGTTTGGATCACCGACTTGAAAGAACATGGGACAGTTTCCACCAGATACACCTCGGTCTTACTTGGTTCAGACACCCAGAGGGCTCCTGTGGCACAACCTGAGTCATCTCATTATTACAGACTGAACCCCCGATCCTGTTTTGCCAGAGGAGATCGACACTACACCTGCTACTACTGAGCTGCCAACATCTCCACTCGACCAGGCTGCTGAAAAGCAGTATCCAACCAGAGAGAGGAATCCCTCAAGGTACAATTCAGGACTTTGACCAAGGTAGAACGTAGTCTTATATACCTGAGTGACCAACCAAGGGCAAAATAATCTCCTCATTCGCTGTCAACCCCACTCTCAAAGTTAGTTCGTGGTTCCAAACACAGAACCATTTGAAATAAATAACAAACTAAACAAACAAATCAACAAACTTCAAGTAACATCGATCCATTCAACCATTTTCTGATCCACTTATCCTCACAAGAGTCGCGGGACGCGCTGGAGCTGTCTTTGGGCAGTAGGCGGGGTACTGTTGCCAGCCAATCACAGGGCACACATAGACAAACAACCATCCACGCTCACACTCAAACCTAGAGACAATTTAGAGTAGTCCATTTACCTGCCACACATGTTTTTGGAATGTGGGAGGAAACCGGAGTACCCGGAGAAAACCCACACAGCCACACAGAGAACATGCAAACTCCACACAGGAAGGCCAAAGCCGGAATTGAATCCTGCACTGCCCACTTCAAGTAACAAAAAAGAAAAAAAGTTATTACAGCTTACGACCTTTAACGGGTTTTATATTTACATGCTATGTCTTTGTTTCTACATCCATCCATCAATATATCCATTTTCTACGGCTTATCCAAGTTCAGGTCGCAGAGACAGCAGCTTCAGCAGGGAAGCCCAGAGCGAATACTCCGTGAATTGCACCTTATTAAAAATATTCATTCCGTGTCTTTTATGCATTTTTTCACTTTTAAATTATCCTGCGGGCCTGATCGAACCTCCTTGGGGGCCGGTTCCGGCCTGCAGGCCGTATGTTTGACACCCCTGGTCTAGTCTGTATAACATTTTCATCCCCGCAGTAAACCAGGTGCATCCTTCAAGCCATCTGTTAGACTTGATACACTGCTTACTGGAGACTTTGTGGAGACGGGTTGATACAAGCTAAGAATCGGTTTAGGATAGAAAACACTGAAGTCTCGAGGTCGCACCATAGTCTCGGTACCGCCCTTCTGATGAAATAAATATGTTGTGTGTCCTTGGTGGGGACCAGTGCTTCTCAATTATTTTCTGTCATGCCTCCCCTCGGAAAAAGAAAACATCGCGCGCCCCCCAGCCCCGCGCGACTATAAATAGTATCATTTGTCTAAAAAATGGTTATAAGTACACCTCTGCATAACACTGTATTCTTATTAACCTATAAGACAATAAAAAAGAAATATGGACCAACTTCCAACAAAGAATAGCTTTATAAACTGTAAGAGAAAATATTTAAAGTGAAATTCAAAAATAAAATTAAGTCCTTAATTAAACTGTAAACATTTTTTGACTGACCATGTCAAACCATACAATACAGAAAAATAAAATTACATCTAATCAATAAATAATAATGCATTCAAGCTGATCACCAACATGAACTCAGGAGCAAAATATTAAACAAAAATTTCAACCTGCAAAACAAAAATATATAAAATAATTTGTGCAGATTTTTTTAATCAATGATGTCTGGATGAATGACTACAATGAGCATGTTTAGCATGCACAGCTTTTCGAAGAGAGATTTAAAGCAAGACACAGCAACTCTCCCTCCCTGCTCAATGTGTAGCCGGGACCTGTATTTAGTTCACTGAAGTAGCAGTCACAAAGCGGGATAATTGTTGGATATATTCGGCACGTTTTCGCTGAAAAAAACTCAAGTGGCTCATCAGCGTGATTGGGGTGTAATGTCTTTAAGTCACGCCTTCATTTATTTGGCTTCATGTTGTCCGCTACCAACATTTTTAGACACAGTAACCACACCGATTTTTCCTCGTCTGCCAGACGTAGTCACAGTGAAGCCAAGCGCTACATACGCCTCGTCATATTTCCTCCCTTCGAATGCTCCCTGCGCAAACTCTGCCAATGAGAGCGTCACTGCCCCCTAATGCAGTGGAGGTGCCACTTCACTTTATTCTAGGACAGTAAAAATAAATAAATAAATAAATAAATAAATAGAAATTAAAAAGCGTGTTTCCCGAGGTCAAACGCGCCCCCCTTGACGGAGTCTCGCGCCCCCCCAGGGTGTGTCCACACTGGTGTGGACACACTCGTGATCCAGCAGCCATTCTCTGTTAATCATTGGTGTCCGGAATATTCTGCAAATAAACCCTTCGAAGGTACTGTTCATCGACTCCAGCCTGTATTTGGATAACCAACATCCTCATCATCCGAAATCAACGAACACGTGGAGGAAAAAAAGCCACTCTCCTCCAACATTAACTAAGCCACTTCATTCATGAGCCATATTTGACCCACATTAAAAAAAAAAAGCTTCAAAAGCGACTGTTATAAAAATATGTTTATTGTCATAATTTGTGAACCTCACTTATAATCAGTGGCGGACCCTGAGGGCCAGCAAGGCCTTCTCTGCTGGCCTAAACATTCTCAGAAAAGTAAATTTACTTTT
>NW_017842057.1:2851117-2854578 GCF_001891065.2 Hippocampus comes | reverse complement strand
AAGAAAGGAGGATCGACTTTATTTTCAAATAAGCAGACGCTGTGAGAACTACATTGGTCAGTCAATGAATTTTATTTTACATTTCTTCTTGTCATTTTATTTCTTATATTTTATTAAATTCATGGTAACGAAATAAAATGACAAAGATACAAAAATGTATCAAATAAATCTGCTCACCTGCAATTTATAATGGCGCATTGTAGTCACCTTCGTGCACGAAAGTTCGTTCAATCTCACCTGTTCGTCAGTTATTAGTTAGTCAGTTATGTCAGTTATTTGCTGTTGTATCGCCGATTTTCAAAATGCGAATGATCTGTTTATTTTCAAAGAATAGTTTGTTTTGTTATTGTTTGGTTGGTGTCTTATATGAAACTGCGACACTGCGCAATTTATTGGACAGACTTGTTGAAGATCACACAACGTAATTTGGGTGGCATTTTATTTCGTATTTTTAAATCATCTTTTTATTTTTGACTATCTGTAAATTTAGTTTCCTGAGGTTGAAATGCACGGCCCGCCACTGCAAGTTATAATTCACATATACTGGAAAACTTCACTTTTCTTTATTTAACACGGAGTCCAAACTGGAGTGCAGCTTGCTCTTGAACAGGATTTTTCCATCCATCAAATTGTTGTGCTCTGCATGCCCTCTTTTCTTCTCATAGGCCTAAGGTTGAAATGCACGGCCCGCCACTGCAAGTTATAATTCACATATACTGGAAAACTTCACTTTTCTTTATTTAACACGGAGTCCAAACTGGAGTGCAGCTTGCTCTTGAACAGGATTTTTCCATCCATCAAATTGTTGTGCTCTGCATGCCCTCTTTTCTTCTCATCCTCTCCCTTCCTGTCACCATCCCTATCAGGAGCCAGATGTAGCCATCTTTTGATTGTGACATCGATTTCCTGGTCTGTGGCCCAAGATGTAGGCGGTCAGGTCTCACAACGGCTGTAAGAACTGTAAGAAAACAAGGATGGACAGTGTGTTAGGAAAACAAACATTTTTACATGTCATTACCAATACATGGTCAGGAAAAATAACCCTTGAAGTTTCTTAAACGCGGTGTGACACTGTGGGGTGGAATATTTGCCACCAATAACTAAAGGTGAATATCTTAGATTTAAATAGCTTATACTGAATTTGAATAACATAAATTGAAGGTTAGTGGCTCGGACAATGGATGGATTTGTATATTTTAATCTGAATCACATTGAATAACTGAATCTGAATTGTACAATTTGAATTTGAAAAGGATATTTTTTTTTCTTCAAACTGTATTTGATCCTCACTGAAAATTAAATTCTGTCTATTTTCATATTCAGTTTTGCAAATACAAAACTTGTCATTTCAACGTCAGATTTTATTTTTTTTTTAATCCAGGTAATAATTTTTAAATTAACTTTATGGCCAAGTATGATGTATTTGGTTCGTATCCCAGCAAACTAAATCAAAATGAATTTCATTGTATTTCAGTGCAGAAAAGGTTCTTTTTTTATCTTGCCCGAAATCCCTGGCAGCAGCCATGACTGTACAATCGCCTACATTTTCACTAAACTCATATGCACACGGAAAATGTGATGCAGCAGGTTCAGGCCCAACCCGCCTGTGACATACTGAGCGTTTATTTAAAAATTCACGCGCTTCAGTCTCTCGATTTAGACACAGCAAGAGACAATTTTAGGAAAAAATACATGTAAATAACCCTTAAGTTGTAGCCCAATATATGTTTAATATTTCCCGATGCCACCATAAAGAAGTCATATCTGTGCTTGCAGCACATAATTTCCCCCCATTTTGGGCTAATCCTAATGGTCATGATTAGCACTCTTCAAAATTCAGGCTAAACTCTAGATAGAATTGTCTTCAGATTGTAACTGCCAGTTAGAGCTAAGATCGGTCCTAAAAAATCGAGCCCGACCCGAACCGGCCCGAGGGTATTTAAGCCCGACCCGGCCCGAGCCCGATCACTTCGCTTGATTTGCAGGCCCGAGCCCGAAGCAAACCCGACATTTCATATTTTATTTGTGAGGACTCAGGAGGACGAGGGGTGATTTCTGATAACAAAGCCTGTCTTTTGGAACGAAATATAAGTTAAACAAGACTGTATAAACATTTACATCTTTTATATTTCTGTTTCTGAAGAGGTTACATTAACCGACATTTTTCTATCATTGACGGATTTTTTTTGAGAGTGGACGGGGAAAATTTAAGGCCGTCCGTCATTTTGAACTGCGGTCAAGCCAGCCTCCACTCGCAAAATCGAAGTCAAGTGAGCCACCACTGCGATTGTCAATACTGTGCATTACAGAAATCTGTCGCCAGCGAGCGGTGTTGGCCACCTTCAAAATAAAAGAGCCTCGACGCATGCATAAACATCATTTGTTTGAGTGAAAAGAAATTAATTAAAATATAAAATAAGTACTTTCTTGGCTGTCGGGTAAAGATTCACAGGGGAAGAACAAGAACTCTCAGAACAGCACCAATTACCAATTAAAATGCCTCTCAAATATGACATTTTGAGCTCCTCTCCTTATTTCAAAAGATTCATAAAAATTAATTTCAGTTATCCCTTAATCAAACCAGACCCGTAGGACACTAGAGCAGTCCAGGTATCCAACCAGACCACCCTCATTCGGATCTGATGTCCTCTGAAAAGTAACAAGGTGGCCTGCGTTGTGACATGACCTGCATTCTAACATGTTGATCTTTTCGCCCATTTTTAGAACATCCTAAAAGAAGGAATACAACACCCCGGCTCTCCACCCAGACCACCCTCGTCCGGATCCGATGTTGCATTTTGAAATAAAAGGCCTCTGAAAACTGGCATGTTGACCTGATTTCTGACAAGTTGGCCTGTAGGTCTGGGGATAACTACAGCCCCCCCGCTATCCAACCCGACCACTCTCGTTCGAATCCGATGTTGCATTTGGGAATAAAACGCCCCTGAAATTGGAAAATATGACCTTATTCTCGAAAAGTTGGCCTGAACGCTTAACATGTGGACATTTTAAACCATTTTTAAAAAAATATCAAAAAATAAACCTTCGTTATCCCGTTAGGGCTGTAGCTCAGGAGATAACTAGAGCCCCCCGGCTATCCATCCCGACCACTCTGGTCCAAATCCGATGTTGCATTTGGGAATAAAAGGTCTCCGAAAAGGGAAAATATGACCTTATTCCCTAAAAGTTTATCTGAACGCCAAACATGTTGACATTTTAAACCGTTTTGAAAAAATTCTTAAAAAAATAAACCTTCGTTATCCCGTGAGTGCTGTAGGTCAGGGGATAACTAGAGCCCCCCGGCTATCCAACCGCAATATAAAGGAGAAAGAATGAGTACAGTAAATATTCCCATCCCCGGAATTCTATGAAAAGGAATATCCTTCACCCGGAACAAAAGCATGTGCATTAACATTTTGACTACGATATTACATGTTACCGGAACTTACGTAAGCGGAAAT
>NW_017842057.1:2847468-2850655 GCF_001891065.2 Hippocampus comes | reverse complement strand
AACGGGACAGTTACTTGCAACTAGCAACAAAACTGTATGACACGCAGGCAAACATTGTCATAAACCAAAGAATGCATCCAACCAAACAATCCAAAATAGACACATTTTTTCCCCAAGACAGAAAAAAAATAAACATTAAAATACTGTACGTATTTTACTGTTGTGATTTTTTTTGGATACACCTGTATTGCAGTTTTTGTTATATAAGGTTTTTGGACAGTATATTTTTGTATTTTATTGATTGTGTTGTTACACGTGCATTTTTGTCAACATACTTGCAGGTTCATAAAGGACATGTACCATTCTCATTTCCCAAATGAGGAATTTCTGTTATCAGGACAAATTGGACAGCGCAAACACGAGTCCGCACGAGAGAATGTTTACTGTATATACATATACAAACAGAAAGGTTTATAAATAGATAAGTACAGTACACATAAGGGTAAAAGTATTTGATGATGTGTAGATTTTTTCTTCTTTGTATTGAAAAAAGATCAATTCATTTACTGTTACATAACAAGCGGTAGGACTAGATAAGTTATTTACTTCTTCCTACTCCTTTGAACATAAAACTGTGATGATGTCTTTATTTTTCTTTTCCTTTTATAGTTTTTACTTGCATTCACTTTTGTCAATCTGTTTTTGTATTGTATGTTCTATAAGTTCAATAAACAATAAAACAATAAAGTACTTATTTTATATTTTTATTAATTTCTTGTAACCCAAACAAATGACGTTTATGCATTAGTGGACGCGCTTTTATTTTGAAGGTGGCTAACGCCACTCGCTGGCGGTAGATTACCGTGATGCAGAGCACTGGCAATCGCAGTGGCGGCTCACTTGACTTCAATTTTGCGAGTGGAGGCTGTCTTGACCGCAGTCATTTAGACGGGTTGAAAATTGGGCCGTAAAACATCGCAGCAGTACGTCCTTAAGAATCTAGCGCGGCACTAGAAGAGAGAGAAGCAGAGAGACAAAAAAGAATAATGATGGGTGGATCATAGAGACAGGAAGGAGTTATTTGAACTGTCATTGCAAGAGTTTAGTACAGTACGTGTTGTGATGAGGCGACTTCTGTTTTTTTGCGAACCACGGTCTCTCGTGGCCAAAACTATTGACGGCCTCGAAAAAAAAAAAAAAGTAAGCGAGAGAGAAGCCCGACCCGACCCGAACCCAAACCAATGATTGACATTTTAAGGCCCGGTCGGGCTCGGGCTCGGGCGGCCCGATCTTACCTCTACTGCCAGTGTACTGTCACAAAAGACAAACGTTAACCTCAGCATAAAATAAATGCATTTACTCACCACGTCTTTTCTGGATGTCTCACTGGAGCATGCATGGACAATTGTGGTAAAAGAGCGTCGTCGTGAACTGCGAGAGGTATTATTCTTGCTTCTTTTTCTTCTTCTTCTCATTGGCGGGTGGCAGCTAACGTTCGCGGTGCATCACCACCTACTGTGTCGGAGTGTAGCAATACATGACTGTATAGTAAAGTATAGTAAAGTACGTACGAAAAAAAAACTAAAATTCAATACTTGTAACTTCTTTCGCTCACGTCAGTCGACTTCAACATAATCTTACTTGGTGTGCGTGCCAATGTGTGTGTGCGCGTGTGATGAATAGAATTCCGCATACGTCTTCGATGTAAAACAAGGCGGTGTGTGGAAAAAAAATTATCTGAAACTGCATTTAGGGGTGGCACAATACTGGCTCTCCAGAGTTGTAAATTAATTTCTGGGCCACATGTTTCACTCAACTACTGGCCCACATCTTGTTTGCCAGAGTCAAGCCAGTGCCTCCTTTTCCACTCTTGTGCCATGTTCGGCCCACATTCCTTATGCCAGTGAGTGCCGGCGCAATGCCACCTGTGACAACTTCATGCCGAATGTGGGCCAAATGTCTTTGGCACCCAACTCCGCCTGCCACACTCACTGAGTCAATTAATATTTCTGTGCTGAATTTGGTCGCACTACATCCCTGATTACTTTGCAATAGCTTAATCCAGGAAGCGAGAGTAGGAAGGTGAGAGGTGGAGGGATGGGGAAAGGTAAAGAATAGGGTGGATGGGGGCTATGGGGAGGAGGGAATGGTTGTGGAAATAGGGAGGAATGAAAGGGAGATGGCTCAATTTAACCCGATCCTTTGCACAGCTTACTGAAGATAACGTTTTGAGGACATGCTATATCAACAATTTAACATAGAATCTGCTTGTTTGTAGGTGGAGTTATAATCATCCTGATATACAGTATATAGATAGTTCTATATTAGTTTGCCCCAGAAATATTAAACACCTTCCCCTCTTGGTCCTGAAAAAAAGTGTTTCAACCTACTGCATTCTTTCTATGTGGTACGTACGGTATGTTCTGCAAGAGGTTCATGCAGGGAGCAAGCAATGGGTAAATTGCAGGATGCATGTCCCAAAACTCAGTGGCGGACCCTGAGGGCCAGCAAGGCCTTCTCTGCTGGCCTAAACATTCTCAGAAAAGTAAATTTACTTTTATGTATTTTATGTTATTTTATATTTTATGTTATTTTATTTTCATAAATATGTAAACAAAATTATTCTCTGTATTCTTCACATCATATTATTTCCACTTAGTTGAGTGGCTGTTATTTTAAATAATATTGAAAGCCACTCGATAAATAACTTATTTATGATGGTAGAGTTTTTAGCCAATCATATTTCAGCTAGCTTGCGTTGCTAGGTAAATTAAACTTGCTCGGGGCCTTCAGATTAAACAGAGCAGGCCCCTGTGCACTGCAAGTGAACGGGCACAGTCAGGTTTCAATAGCCAATCAGATCACGAGTCTCAGTCTCAGACTCGTGATCTTCGTGATCTGTATCCTGTATCCTGACTTGTTCTCGTCTGCGTACTAGGGCTAGCGAGAAGGCCTTACATCGAGACTGGCCGTGCGCGTTCGATGATTGGATTAGCGCCGTATCTGTTTCCTGAGAATTGTATCCTGACTTGTTCAATAAAGATTTAAAAAAAAAAAGATTGGATGAGCGCCCCCGCGAGAGCTATCAATGCATTTTAACCCAAAATGGCTGAAGGAGAAGACGTTGATCTGGTTGCAGAACTACTTTCCACACAATTTTCAAGACAGACCTTCCACCAAAAGCTGGATATTGTGCGAAGAGGTCGCCCAACTCCTGCGCTAGCTAACCTGTCCCAGCAAGGAAAAG
>NW_017842057.1:2840444-2847409 GCF_001891065.2 Hippocampus comes | reverse complement strand
CACCTCAGTGAACAGGCACGACATTGGTGAGTAAATGCATTTTATTTTACATTTCTTCTTGTCATTTTATTTTGTTAGTATTAAATTCATGGTAACGAAATAAAATGACAAAGATACAAAAATGTATCAAATAAATCTGCTCACTTGCAATTTATAATGGCGCATTGTAGTCACCTTCGTGCACGAAAGTTCCTTCAATCTCAGCTGCTCAACATTTTCAGTTATTTGCTGTTGAATCGCCGATTTTCAAAATTCAAATGATCTGTTTATTTTCAAAGAATAGTTTGTTTTGTTATTGTTTGGTTGGTGTCTTATATGAAACTGTGACATTGTGCAATTTATTGGACAGACTTGTTTAAGATCACACAGCGTAATTTGGGTGGCATTTTATTTCGTATTTTTAAATCATCTTTTTATTTTTGACTATCTGTAAATTTAGTTTCCTGCTCTTAATTGGGAATACATACTTGATGGTTTTAAATGCTCCTGAAATTAAGTGCTGCTTGACGAGCCTATATTGTGTATGTATGTGACGTCACTGAAGGCCTAAGGTTGAAATGCACGGCCCGCCACTGCCAAAACTAATTGCCCGTACATGCATTACATGGAATCTGTGTGTATGTGTTACTATTCCATTGTTTTGGAAAGGCAATGAAAATATAACTTACAGAGTAATGCACCTGAAATACACTGAAACATGAACACTCAGTGCTCACGTTTTTAAGAGAGAATATTTTTTGAGTCATAAGGTGCTACCGCCCCCTTCTGGCTGGTATTGATATTACAGTACATTATTTTCCTCAATAACTGTTGATTCGCGTTTTCTTTCACTTTACCTCGTCTGAAAGCATCTTCTGAAGACGGTCTTCACCAATCCAATACGTCATCACCAGTTTGTCAACATAATCACCAATATTAAAAACAAACAACTTTTGATGTATGTGATGGGGCAAGTACAGGGAGGGGCGCAATTGTGTGGGTCATGCTCCTTATTAACTCGTGAACCATTGACTTGATATAATCTGTGGATGTTAATTTACCACATATTTAGCACAATGTCACATTCATTTTAAAATCTGTTATTTTAAAAGTCACATTCCATTTTAACTTTTTGCTTTGTGCTAAAATAATGATTCTCTTATGATGATTATGTTATTATTAGAATTTATTTTACATGTTTTGCCCTGTTGAATATTAGAAGTTACAAGATGAATGTATGTCCAACTTACATCTGCATATCAGTTTAGTTTTGGTGGTTGCGCAATGACTTTTGCTGCAGGTCTGGTTGAACCCCAGTTAAGCCGCTGCAACTGTGATAGAATATTTCATTACAAACCTGCCGTGAAACTTGGCATCCAACATTTGTATCAGCATGAAGTGCATATTAACGAAGTCAACGTGCACTCACACACCTCACTCCAAGACAGTAAGATTGTGATTTCTAAAATTGTACTTCTAAAATGAATGTGTTTTATTCCGAATGGACATAAGAAGAAAACTATCAACAACCAGACAGTAGATGGGACACATGCATCTTTGATTAGTTCTTGACTCTGATTGAGTAACATTGTTTTTTTGACGGCTCCAGTGATAATAACAACAACAATGACTGTATTCTAACTCCACAGCAGTCCCAAAGCCGTAAATAGCAGTATCCATAAACATAGAGGAAGTAGCAGGAGTGACTCCCTCTTCAGCTGTATAAGATAAGTTAAAAGTCTCTCTGGAATTGTTTGATTTACTGAACCTTCCCCTTGCCTTTATTGATTTATTAATCACTACATCAATGAACTAACAAACAATGACCTTTTCATGGTCCCTGACCAGGCCCCACTCTAAACGGGCTGAATCGATCATTTAATGGAACATCAAGGCCTCACAGATTATTTGTCAGTATTTTGTCATGCATGCATGCGTATCCGGAGAGGTCAATAAATTGACCTTCCCTTTGAAGTGGATAGACAAGTAGACAGGACTGCATTTCCTCATTAACCTCCATCATCCCATTTACAAGCTATTTAGACTGTAGGCTAATCAGGACAGTTTTGTGAGGAGCATCAATGGTCTGTTGTTACTTGTTTGATGTATGCTGAAAATTGTTGCAGAGGTTACAATACATTGATAATGTTCTTTAAAAGTTCCCAGGTATTTTTTTTGTTACATAAAAAAAAAAACTACTCCCTGTTTCCATAACATTTTGTGGCGATAGCCATACAAGATGTTTGTGAACATCCAGGATTTTTTTACTAATGTGGGTTTTTTTTTCAAACAAAATGTTACACCAGGCTTGCTTGAGCTTGCTAGAGATCTTAAGTAGAAAATTGCACTATTTTTCTTCACAATTTATGAAACTACCTGCCTCGAGTTTACGATACAGTCTCCATCTATGAAGTAAACTGGAGTGCCACTCAGGAATAATGTTCCATTGAATGATATGGAAACAGGCCAGCTGGATCTTAACGTACAATAGCTGCTTTGAGGACTCGGAGGCTCCAGCATTGTCCACTGATCTTTGCAATTATGAACACAAGTGAAAGCACAAGAAAAATAGGGAGTATCGGGGCTACGGGAAAGATCACAACAACGTGGCCTCCTCTCACTCCAAGCATGGCACGCAGACGCTATCAACTGGCCTGTGTCTAGAATACGGGTTTATTCAATAGATGTCAGTCACTGCCCCACCAATTGAGAAAGACATGGAGCATAATGCACTAGATTTTGGGCCGGCAGTAGTAATGGCTCATAAATTCAACAGCCCTGGAGGAGGTATCTGTCAAAACTCAGCAGTGTATTGTGGGTTAATGTCTTTCAGACCCCTCCCTCAATATGCAGTCATTGTGAAGTCTGTGTGTACTTCTCCCTCCCCCTTTTCTGCCACTGCTACTGTAACTCTCCACATCAGAGCTAAATGCAGCCAGCCACACTAAAAACAATTTTCTTTTTAATTAATCACGCCATTCCTGTCAATACATGAAACAGCTTTGGTCAGGGTTCGGTCATGCAGTTAAAGCACCAATCAATGGCACGAGGGCTGAGCTCAGGCACTGCCAATATTTTCCATAGTGTAAACAAGAATCCTGGAAGCTCATGCTGTCCCAAATAAAATGCCTGCAGGGTGCAGGCGGCCCAAAAAGCCTGTGCCTATTCCATGCTTTGATAGTCCTTTGTTCCTTCGAGCTGGCTTCTGAGGGGTAGAGGGTGGGTGACCCATTGTGCCCGCCAGGGGAGTTCTTAGACCCCCCGGTTCCTCTCAGACAAGAAGCATAACTGTCCTCCCCTCCACCCCTCCACCCTAATAAAAAAAAAAAAAGGATTGATATGATTTTTATTTTGTTGTCAGTGTGTTTGACAACAAGCCTGGTAGTAGGGGGCCCCATTAAGGGGCTTCTCAAGTCCCGGTGTGTTATTGCACTGTCTTCAGAGTTTTCCAGTTGCGTCGTTGATATGGATTAATGTTAAATGCCCCTCAGGTTCCCTACTAGCCTGCAACAGCTGGTAAGAGGCCTGTACGGGGGATTCATGACATTTTGTGTCTGAAGCAGTACAATTTCTTTGTTTTATCATTGATACAACCATATCATATCCTTCTTTGCATCCGCTCTTCAACTCGGGGCCAGAGGCAATTGCCTGGGTTGCCTAACCCGTTGCGGCCTCTTGGTTTTGATGTTCTTTGTGTTCTTGATTTCTCCCAAACATATTCATAGAATTGAAAAGGCAAGCAAATATATTCCTGATTTAAAAATAACAAATTGAGCTTGACAGTGAAAATTTGACCATCCCGGCCCAAGTGTCCCTTTAAAGGAAACATTTTGAAATATTAGGATTCTCAGCGGCGGCATGGTGGTCATCTTGTAATCATGTCCACCTCACAGTGAAGAGGGGCGGAGGTCATGGGTTCGAATCCGGCCCCGGCCTTCCTGCGTGGGTTTTCTCCAGGTACTCCAGTCTCTTCCCATGCTCCAAAGACATGCATGGGTTTAATGGAAAACTCTAAATTGTACCTAGGTGTGACTGTGAATGTGATTGGTTGTTTGTCTGTGTGTTTAGGTTTTACCCCACCTATTGCCCAATGACAGATGTGATCTTTTCCAGCACGCCCGCAACCCTTGTGAGGATGAGCGGCTCGGATCATGGATGATGGATCCATTTGTTAAGGTTGGTCAGGAGTAACCTTTGCCAAAGGGGCTTACACATTGTACCCAAGGCACCTTTCCAAAACATTTGTAGATTTGGCCCTATCCTTCCAGTACTTCTGGTTAATCTCACTCTGACAGGATAGGGTAGGCAAGGAAATTTATGAAGCAAAAGCAAAAATTCAAAGAGGCCCCATTCTGTCTGGATCAAGCTGACTCCCAGATACAATAACTAAACGAGGTAAACAAAATAAAATGGAACCTCAAGAGTTGATCCATCATCGTTTTTTCTGTGAGGCAAGTTGGCTTCAAGGTTGTTTTGATTTCCAACCATAATTTCCATTTTACGGAAAATGTGAAGCGAATTAATTAATTCCAGGCTCAAACCATCACAAGTTTTAATCAACATTTTAAAAGTTCCTATTGTACAAGTACAAAGTAAACCACTCTTAAATGAAATTAAAGTCACCCTTTGCCAATCCACAAAAATACAGCTCTGGTAACACAAAGGTGTTTTTGCAGAGTGATACTGTCACCTAGTGGTATTTTGCTGGACATAGTAAGTGTATGACTGTCAAAAGATGCCATCCATTTTCTTTATCACTTGTTCTCTTTTGGGTCGCAAGTGAATTTGAGCCTATTCCAGCTGACTTTGGGCATCTTTTAAGCTTTTTTTTTTTTATAATTATTATTCGCTTGCCAATTGCAGACCTGTAAAAAAAAGTTATCCAAAATAAAATTCTCTAAAATATATCATTATTATATTTACCTTTATTGTGCAGCACCTTTTGAGGTACATAAGGACACTTTCAAACTGGTGTATGCAGAGAAAACTAGCATGAGCGAGGGAACTGACCCGAAAGTTCTCTTAGTGTGATGCAGCATTGCTACTCGAACGAATTTTTTTAAAACATTAAGTCTAAATTGCAGAGTGCAATTCAATGCAGTACAGTGGGTGTTCCATTTACCAGTAACCTAAAACCTAATACATGACAAAAAAAAAAAAACCCTTTAAAAATGAATTTTGATGAATTAAAACCATGTTGTAGAGCCTGCTCATCCATCCAAGGGGCAGAAACACTGATATGGATTTGAGGCATTTTGTGCTCCTCTATTGTCAGGGACTGAGCCTGACTGTGAATAGCAAAAACAATCAACGCTTCTTTGTCATTGCCATGGACAATGAGAAAAAACAAACAAAAAAAAAAAACATATATATATATATATATATATATATACACACACACATACATACATACATACACCCACATATATTATGAGTTTTGATGAGTGACAGTTTGGACCCAGCACAAATGAATTCCCTTTACATTATTTTGTGTAGGATATTGCGTTTTTAAAATTGGAACAATTGGGATGGATTTTGGGAACGTGCACCTTTTCAAAATAGAGCTTACTCGATTGTGCCAGTGTAACCGATGGTGATTGGATTCGCGCAAATTTGTCAAATGACCTTCTCTTAGCACAGCCCTAATTAACAAAATGGCAACTGCTTCTACAAACGGTAGTTACTTGTACTTCAATTAACATTTGCTAATGAATTGAAAAATGTTAATAGGGCTCACTCCTGCGATGCATACGCGAGGCCTCACAAAGATCTCCTCTGCATCCACTGCTCAGGCGCAGGCACACAGTCAATGGACATGTGTCTTTGCTGATTCTATTGAAGTTTATTTTTTTTGTTTGTTTTTTTAAATGGCAAAGAGAGAGTGCTGATTATTTCAAGATCGATGAGCTCTTCCTATTATTCACGCCGATGGCCTCATGAGAAACTAAGGACAAACATTTAATTCAATTAGCTGGTCACTGAAAAAAAGGACGAATCGAATAGTCCACTGACAATAATGAACTGGTTTTAATCAGCTCGCAATGAACCCCTAACAATGTTTTGAATGATAATTTCAGTGATCGTGTGTGTCAAAGTCATTCCCAAATACAGCCAATAGAAATAGCTTCGTTTATTGTTCAAATCTTCCAAAAGAGGGATGAATAGAGACATTATTGCACATGTCCAAACACACACACACCTCTGTGAGGGAATGATAACACCCGTGTCAACAGCTCAATAGTTATTGAATTCATGGGAATTAGCGCTCAACTGTTGAACGGTTGAGTTGTTCAGTGTTGCCTCGGTGATGAATTAAGCATTTTCCAATATGCCAGGATGATGACATCGTCAGTAAAAGATGAGAGGGTTGGGTGGGAGAAGCTGGACCGACAACTGCTAATCACAGCCGTGGTTCCCTCTTGTATGCTTGCAGATCATCCAGATTCCAAATGTAGAGCTTTTTTGGGTTTGTTTTTTTCCCCATATCACACACTCAGAGGTCATGACACTGGTTTGCTCAACTTTAGTCCGATGACTCATTGGGCGGCTTCATATCCTCCCGATGGATGAAGTCAAGAGGTTTGATCATGCCGTGCTGCAGTTTCCTGCAACATAAGACTTGGGTTTTTTTTTCCACAATATACCAACACCTATATTACACCCTTAAACATGTACGGTGGATTGGAAAAGTCCACACCCCTTGTTTAAATACAAGGGATTTGTGATTAAAAAACAATTAGCCTATATAAATTTTCAAAAGGGAAAGTAAAAAGAAACCACTGAGATAATGAGGTTGCACAAGTGTGCATGCACTTTTAACTGTGTTCAGAATTAACCTGTTACATCGAAACTCATGTTCAATGAGAACTTGGAGCCGATCCCATTCCAGTTTACACACATAGGCAACTCTAGGTCACTTAATAGCAAATCGAGCTAAATCAACACAATTAAAAGGTACACTGACTTCATCCAAAGAATTCACAATA
>NW_017842057.1:2836772-2840346 GCF_001891065.2 Hippocampus comes | reverse complement strand
TCTCTCTCTCTCTCTCTCTCTCTCTCTCTCTCTCTCTCTCTCTATATATATATATATATACACACACATACATACACATACATATTTGGCTGGAGAGAACCTGGAAGGTAAAGGTGACAGTAGTGCCTCACGCTCGCAGAACAAGCCTCAAAGTGAGGACGATCGTGTCACTGGAGGAATACAAGGTCGACGAGGCAAGCTGTCGTTTTGAAATTGGTTATTGTTGAAAGTTTATATCAACATGACAAGTGGAATCTTTGGTCGATTTGGAGTACTCGGGGCAGTGAGTTGGAGTACTCGGGGCAGTGACCTCAAAACTGGATGAGTGGTTGCGACAGATCCCGGGAACAACATCGGACATCTCAGTCCAGAAAAGCGCAGTGCTGGGAACAGCAAGGATACTGCGCAGAACCCTCAAGCTTCCTGGCCTCTGGTAGAGGACCCGAGCTGAATGGGGGACTGACACCACCCGAGGGGTGAGATGAGAAATTTTATATGAAAAAATGTCAATAAGCGAGGTATAATGTAAAGACAATGAAAATAAGCTTTTTTTTTTTTTTTTTTTGCAAATCCCGAGAGTTTTTTTTTTTTTTTTTTTTTTGGCAAATAAAAAGGAAGGTTCCCAAAAAAAAAAAAAAAAAAGCAACTTCCAAATAAGTAAATTCGCAAATGCCGACCCAAATGAGTAGTAAGTCCAGTGTACTTTTTTTCTGAAGCCCCTTTAGGTCATGGGTCCTGAAAATCATGACCACTGTTCTCCCCCTTGTGGCACCCCTGACCGTGGGTCGGTTGGCGCTTATCATAGCTGACTTTGACTAAGAGGCTGTGGAGACTCTGGATGGAACAGATAAATCACAGAGCTGGGTGGGGGGTCGGGTGGAGGGGAAGCATAAGATCTGCATTAGTTCAGTATGATACAACGCTGCCCCCTGTTCTTCACTTTCTGTTCTGCATCTTATTTAATACATTGTATTATGATGTGACTGCAGAGCACAGGTGCCCAAGTCCAGGCCTCAAGGGCCGTTATCCAGCATGTTTTCCATCTCTCCCTGATTGCGACGCACCTGATTCAAATGATCAGCTCATCAGCAAGCACTTCAGCAGCCTGATAATGATCCTCATCTTTTGAGGAAAGCGGCTTCCAAGCAATTAGTTCAGTTTGGTTTTGTTTGGATAATAAATTTGCACAAATCTTTGTAAGAGGAGTGGTGGCTGATCCAATGACTACAGGATTTTTATTATTATTATTATTTTTTTTTTTTATTATTCTTTGCCATTTTGAAACAATCCACATCGGGCCTGAAATAGCCATTTAAGAATGTAGAGCAAGGGTACCCAAACGTTTTTGATGGAAGATCTACTTTTCAACCAACCAACCTCGCGGGATCAATCTGTTACTGCACGTGCATGCATACATACACACATGCACACGCGCACTTGTGCACACGTGCATTTACACACACGCATGCACACAGGGCTAGCCATTTTGGTGCCCTAAGCATAAATGCTTTGTGGTGGCCCCCACACCCACCCCACCGACCTTGATAAAAATGAGCAATATCTGAGTATTTGTCAGTTTTGCTTGATTTTACAAAAATAACGTGTCAATATGAATCTTTCAAAAACTTTCACAAAAATAAGAGCTAAATAATAATAATTATAATTACTAAGAATGTGACCTAATTCTCAAATAAATAAAAATAATTTAAAAAAGTAAATAAATGCCACTCCTATTAACAAATAAACATGGTTGATCATCTGAAACTTTCACTTGGCCTTGAGTTCCTCTTTGAATATTTGAAGCACTGATCCTGTATTCAAAATTACAAGACAAAATATCCAGGGATTCTACAGTGAAACATAGTTTTGAACCATGGTACAAACATTTTATGTTATTATGTAGGCCTATATTTAAAACACAGGTACATGAAAATGTTAATATTCTACCTTTATAGACAAGGACTGATAGGGCACTATATAAATATTCTGGAAATCACGTGAAAACAGTGAATGTGAAAGGAGAAATCTACACAGCTTTACGATCGACTTGTTTTCCAAATCACACTTTCACCAATAGATGTCACTCTTGCCCTATGAACATCTCGAAAATGTCGGCATAGTCGTTGCATATAAAACGACGTTGTCTTGTTATATTCCACTTAATTTTTAATAGCGTAATAATTGTGCAGGTTACAACTTTTCCACAACAGTGCTTTGGTTTATTTTTGGTGAGCTTCTATAATTGCCACTAGCATTTCTTGAGGTACAGCAGGTTTGTTGAAAGAGTACCTGCAAATGACACGGGAGTATCATCTCGTTTGTTTGTTTTTTTTTTCTTTTCCTCTTTTCTTGTTGCCTTTTCAACAACATGTCCAGATATCCCAAAATAAACTTCTGCCAAAGAGAGCGGGGTGGCTGGGCACCAAAGCTAGACGGATGAGAGGTGCACACAGGAGATTAATCTCTTTTCACATTTTGCGTTCTTATTGTATTGCATATATTTATTAAAACACTTTACAAACCTTTTGTCACGTTGCGAGCGAAGCGGAAAGGAACACGCTTCATTCGCAACAAAATTGAAATATAGGATTCCCGAAACAGCAGACACCAACAAGAACTCCGTATGAAAATAATATTTATTAACAAAAACCGCACCGCCGAAAATAGACAACAGAAAACGCTGGTCAAAACGGGTACCAGGAAAACATGCAAAAACCCAATAACAAAAAACGCTCGCACTAAGACAAGGGAGAAAAACAAGCTCGAATACAAATTACACACGACGAAATGACTACACCAAAAAGAACCGACGAATATACCTCGCGCACTAAGACTAATACGAAAGGCAGCAAAGCAGTGGCACGGCAAGCAATTCTCCGGCAAGTTAGAGTCAGAAAGGCAACCTTAATAAACAGTGGCGGTTCTAGATCAGTTTCACTGAGGGGGCCGGGCTGGGGCCGGGGGTTTTGATGGAGGGGCACATTCAACCCAGGGCTAAAAAGACAGATTCGAAATATTATTTGACTTTTTATTTCATCAAACTTTGAAAGCATTGTAGTCATAACATTCCAGTGATGAGAAAAAAAACAGTATCAGGAGGGCTAAAATATCTGCAAGCGTAACAATACGCCGAGTCCATCTGTTGAGAATATTCAAGCCAGGGGTGGATATGGTACCAGCCTGCCTTGAAGATCCTTCTCCTGTCCCCCATCAGGGTCCTGGGAAACTGTTTTAGCTCTGGCTGCATTGGCGGGTCCTCTTTACATCTACTGATGTCTGTGGACAAAGACAAACCAAATAAATGTAAACACAAGTTCTGCATGGACACAGCATATACACTAACCCGGTACACTTAGATTGCTGAGGCACTCAGACATATACAAGTGTCTAAAATGTATTGATTGATGCTATTTATTAATTGGATTAATTAGTTTTTATTGTATTCAATAAATATAAATTAATACATTCTCAAGCCTGACCAGGGACTAAAATTGCAAATACACTGAAGCTAAATGTTTTACATGCATATAATTATCCAAATTTTAGAAGGCAATGTCTTATATATTGTTCCTGT
>NW_017842057.1:2815697-2820952 GCF_001891065.2 Hippocampus comes | reverse complement strand
TTCCTGAATGCAACATACTTATAGCTGCTCTGCCATTGGCTATTACTGTACCTAGCATCTTCCTGGCATCCCATTGGCTAAGAGAGACCTCTACCGTCCGCAGCTGTGTGTAAATAGATGGATATGTGTCTATGCAGCATCCTCGTCATTCGCCCCTCGGGCCATGAGGCCTTCCGATCGTTTGACGAAAATGTGAATCACCCAGAAAAAGTGTTCACCAGTCGAGCGATCGCTCACTATGCTAATGTTTGCCTTGGGCATTTTCAAAGGATTGTTAAAAGCCAACAAAGGCAAAAGTCCTTGGATCAGTTCCGAACAAAACGCCAGGCAAAAAACACTTCTGAGAGAGAACATGAAATGAAGAGGGCAAAAAACGAAGAGGACGCAGTTAAAAGTTAAATGACCATCATTTGTATTTTTGACTCTAGTCTTTGTTTTTTACATTGTGCACAACTCTCATTTGTTGTGCAATCTAATTGTAACGTGTATTTGTTACATATTTTGATGCGCTTTTATGCTTTAGGAAACATTTACGTCTGAATTATGGGGAGGCCTTGGAACGAATTAGGGCATTTACATGCAAAACGCGTCTCGACTTACAAAAATGTATACGAAAGAAATTTCTTCCAGAAGCAATTAATTTCATAAGTAGAGGTACCACTGTCGTTGTCTTCCCACATTGCTGTGTACACTTGTGATGCATCGCACGGGCAACTGCATTGTCCACTATGCGATTGAAGCGGTCGAGGAGTGTCGCCGGTCCCAATTCAAGTGTACGTGACTGTCATTTGCAGAATGAACACCACTGTAACCTGCAATCGGAAACATTCTTTCATACCCAGTGGCGAGCAAGGCCTTCCCTGCTGGCCTAAACGCTATCGAGAGCACCGACCTACATTTCCGACCTAAATTTTCCCATTTCTTCAGTGATATTTGATGGAACTGAATTCATTCCCAACCCTCTTTTCTCTTAGTTGGGTCGCATTTTTCTTGGCCGAGTATGATGCATCGTATTTGAATGCTTACGTTTTGTCATGTTATAAGATGAATACATATATATTTTTTTTTATCTGCCATTTTTCTGGTATGTGGTGACATTATGGAATTGAAGTCGCGCCTTTTTGTCTTTTGATGGGTGTGCTGTCCACTTTTTAGATGCCAGTTGTAAAAAAAAAAAAGTCACACGGTGTGGGTTTTCAAGTTTAGCGGTCCAGAGTTCATTAGAATGTAGATGTAAACTTAACGCACCTTTTGCAAGCGTTATCTTTTTCAGACCTTAATGTGGTGAGTCTCTCTCAGCAACCGTACGGGAGAGTTAAAGCGCTGTTCTGTGCCTTTGTAATGTAATTTTTTTAAAAGTGTATTGAAGCAAAGGCCTCTATTTTTGTCAGCTGGACTGCATTTTTCTCACTTCTCCCTCCTCCTCAGTGTGTGGGCTGCCAGCAATATCTTGGAAAAACAGACACCGGAGTACAGATTCGGGTCCGAAACAAGAAGCCATACTGTGAGCCCTGTTATTTCCAACTAAAATGTGAGTGGTACAGTTTTACGTCGGGCCCATCTTAAATTTTCAGAAATGATACTTCCAGACTGACCTATTTTCTGTTCATGTGATTGAGATTGTTTCTATTTCACGTCAGAGTCACTTCTGTCTTGAAAAATGATCCGGTTCTTGAATAACAAAACATTTGGTGTGTTTGTCATGAAAATCCAAGTGGTATCTGTTTGATTACATTTTAGCAACCACTTCCCCAAGCGTGTGACGAGAACAAAGAACTCACGCTTGCAGAACAAGCCTCAAAGTGAGGACGATCGTGTCACTGGAGGAATACAAGGTCGACGAGGCAAGCTGTCGTTTTGAAATTGGTTATTGTTGAAAGTTTATATCAACATGACAAGTGGAATCTTTGGTCGATTTGGAGTACTCGGGGCAGTGAGTTGGAGTACTCGGGGCAGTGACCTCAAAACTGGATGAGTGGTTGCGACAGATCCCGGGAACAACATCGGACATCTCAGTCCAGAAAAGCGCAGTGCTGGGAACAGCAAGGATACTGCGCAGAACCCTCAAGCTTCCTGGCCTCTGGTAGAGGACCCGAGCTGAATGGGGGACTGACACCACCCGAGGGGTGAGATGAGAAATTTTATATGAAAAAATGTCAATAAGCGAGGTATAATGTAAAGACAATGAAAATAAGCTTTTTTTTTTTTTTTTTGGCAAATCACATGA
The DNA here is from genome assembly GCF_001891065.2 of Hippocampus comes. Classification (NCBI taxonomy): domain Eukaryota; kingdom Metazoa; phylum Chordata; class Actinopteri; order Syngnathiformes; family Syngnathidae; genus Hippocampus; species Hippocampus comes. The sequence continues at coordinate 2,818,725 of NW_017842057.1, read as the reverse complement.
TAGGTTCTCAAAAAAAAAAAAAGCAACTTCCAAATAAGTAAATTCGCAAATGCCGACCCAAATGAGTAGTAAGTCCAGTGTACTTTTTTTCTGAAGCCCCTTTAGGTCATGGGTCCTGAAAATCATGACCACTGTTCTCCCCCTTGTGGCACCCCTGACCGTGGGTCGGTTGGCGCTTATCATAGCTGACTTTGACTAAGAGGCTGTGGAGACTCTGGATGGAACAGATAAATCACAGAGCTGGGTGGGGGGTCGGGTGGAGGGGAAGCATAAGATCTGCATTAGTTCAGTATGATACAACGCTGCCCCCTGTTCTTCACTTTCTGTTCTGCATCTTATTTAATACATTGTATTATGATGTGACTGCAGAGCACAGGTGCCCAAGTCCAGGCCTCAAGGGCCGTTATCCAGCATGTTTTCCATCTCTCCCTGATTGCGACGCACCTGATTCAAATGATCAGCTCATCAGCAAGCACTTCAGCAGCCTGATAATGATCCTCATCTTTTGAGGAAAGCGGCTTCCAAGCAATTAGTTCAGTTTGGTTTTGTTTGGATAATAAATTTGCACAAATCTTTGTAAGAGGAGTGGTGGCTGATCCAATGACTACAGGATTTTTATTATTATTATTATTTTTTTTTTTTTATTATTCTTTGCCATTTGAAACAATCCACTATCGGGCCTGAAATAGCCATTTAAGAATGTAGAGCAAGGGTACCCAAACGTTTTTGATGGAAGATCTACTTTTCAACCAACCAACCTCGCGGGATCAATCTGTTACTGCACGTGCATGCATACATACACACATGCACACGCGCACTTGTGCACACGTGCATTTACACACACGCATGCACACAGGGCTAGCCATTTTGGTGCCCTAAGCATAAATGCTTTGTGGTGGCCCCCACACCCACCCCACCGACCTTGATAAAAATGAGCAATATCTGAGTATTTGTCAGTTTTGCTTGATTTTACAAAAATAACGTGTCAATATGAATCTTTCAAAAACTTTCACAAAAATAAGAGCTAAATAATAATAATTATAATTACTAAGAATGTGACCTAATTCTCAAATAAATAAAAATAATTTAAAAAAGTAAATAAATGCCACTCCTATTAACAAATAAACATGGTTGATCATCTGAAACTTTCACTTGGCCTTGAGTTCCTCTTTGAATATTTGAAGCACTGATCCTGTATTCAAAATTACAAGACAAAATATCCAGGGATTCTACAGTGAAACATAGTTTTGAACCATGGTACAAACATTTTATGTTATTATGTAGGCCTATATTTAAAACACAGGTACATGAAAATGTTAATATTCTACCTTTATAGACAAGGACTGATAGGGCACTATATAAATATTCTGGAAATCACGTGAAAACAGTGAATGTGAAAGGAGAAATCTACACAGCTTTACGATCGACTTGTTTTCCAAATCACACTTTCACCAATAGATGTCACTCTTGCCCTATGAACATCTCGAAAATGTCGGCATAGTCGTTGCATATAAAACGACGTTGTCTTGTTATATTCCACTTAATTTTTAATAGCGTAATAATTGTGCAGGTTACAACTTTTCCACAACAGTGCTTTGGTTTATTTTTGGTGAGCTTCTATAATTGCCACTAGCATTTCTTGAGGTACAGCAGGTTTGTTGAAAGAGTACCTGCAAATGACACGGGAGTATCATCTCGTTTGTTTGTTTTTTTTTTCTTTTCCTCTTTTCTTGTTGCCTTTTCAACAACATGTCCAGATATCCCAAAATAAACTTCTGCCAAAGAGAGCGGGGTGGCTGGGCACCAAAGCTCGACGGATGAGAGGTGCACACAGGAGATTAATCTCTTTTCACATTTTGCGTTCTTATTGTATTGCATATATTTATTAAAACACTTTACAAACCTTTTGTCACGTTGCGAGCGAAGCGGAAAGGAACACGCTTCATTCGCAACAAAATTGAAATATAGGATTCCCGAAACAGCAGACACCAACAAGAACTCCGTATGAAAATAATATTTATTAACAAAAACCGCACCGCCGAAAATAGACAACAGAAAACGCTGGTCAAAACGGGTACCAGGAAAACCTGCAAAAACCCAATAACAAAAAACGCTCGCACTAAGACAAGGGAGAAAAACAAGCTCGAATACAAATTACACACGACGAAATGACTACACCAAAAAGAACCGACGAATATACCTCGCGCACTAAGACTAATACGAAAGGCAGCAAAGCAGTGGCACGGCAAGCAATTCTCCGGCAAGTTAGAGTCAGAAAGGCAACCTTAATAAACAGTGGCGGTTCTAGATCAGTTTCACTGAGGGGGCCGGGCTGGGGCCGGGGGTTTTGATGGAGGGGCACATTCAACCCAGGGCTAAAAAGACAGATTCGAAATATTATTTGACTTTTTATTTCATCAAACTTTCAAAGCATTGTAGTCATAACATTACAGTGATGAGAAAAAAACAGTATTAGGAGAGCTAAAATATCTGCAAGCGTAACAATACGCTGAGTCCATCTGTTGAGAATATTTTAGCCAGGGGGTGGATATTGTACCAGCCTGCCTTGAAGCTCCTTCTCCTGTCCCCCATCAGGGTCCTGGGAAACTGTTTTAGCTCTGGCTGCATTGGCAGGTCCTCTTTCCATCGACTGATGTCTGTGGACAAAGACAAACCAAATAAATGTAAACACAAGTTCTGCATGGACACAGCATATACACTAACCCGGTACACTTAGATTGCTGAGGCTCTCAGACATATACAAGTGTCTAAAATGTATTGATTGATGCTATTTATTAATTGGATTAATTAGTTTTTATTGTATTCAATAAATATAAATTAATACATTCTCAAGCCTGACCAGGGACTAAAATTGCAAATACACTGAAGCTAAATGTTTTACATGCATAGAATTATCCAAATTTTAGAAGGCAATGTCTTATATATTGTTCCTGTTAAATAAAATTTTAAATTAAAATGGGATACTAAAAAAGTTACACACGCACGCACACACACACACACACACACA
>NW_017842057.1:2804337-2815238 GCF_001891065.2 Hippocampus comes | reverse complement strand
CCGCCACCGCCACTGCTAATAAAGCAGGTGCTTAATGACAAATAGGTAGCAGGTGTGCAGCCGGCCAGAATTCACCGCCTGCCACCTACTGTCGAAAACGGGACATGACACCTTTATTATAAATATTGTATCCTGTTATTATTATAATTTCTATTATGCTGATTTATTTATTTATTTATTTATTTTTAAACAAGCTTGATTTTTTTTGGGGGGTGTCCCACCAGGCTGGTGGTGCCCTACGTGCTAGTGCGTGATCGGCATATGCCAAGCGCCGTGTCTGGATGCACAGGTGCCAAGATTCGGACCAGCCAGAATGGCCCCGAACATGAGCTTTATACGAAACATGCTAAAGATGACGTGTATTCAATGTACACACTACTTGAAACTTTCACAGAAAACAATCCCAAGATTGTTCACTATTCTTTCAAGTGAAAATTTGACATAGGCCTTTGTGCAATTTTGCTTATGCATTCCTGGTGAGCACCAACATGTAACTTCAAATTTGCTGCTTCACGCTTGAAGACAGGATAAAAGTAATAAAAATGAAAGATGGAGGAAGCAAAGTAAAATACAGGTACATTATGCAAGAAATTGATGTAAGTGAAAGTGAATGCCGATCGTAAATTTTGCAATCCCTTTCCCAATTTTTTCTTTCTACACTGGCTCTATGAAGTGTCAAATGAGTGTATGCTCATAATAAAAATAAGGAGTACACATATAGGTTTTGTGTGTGTGTGTGTGTGTGTTTACATCTGATCTACAATTTGCTGGAGTGAAAAGTCCCCTGTTGTGAAAAATTTCTTGCTGCAAACATGATTTTGTTGGAGAGGAGTTTCACTGTACGCCGAGTCCAACTGTTTTGAATATTCAAGCCAGGGGTGGATGTGGTACCAGGCTGCCTTGAAGCTCCTCCTCCTGTCCCCCATCGGGGTCCTTGGACACAACTTGAGGTCTGGCTGCATTGGCGGGTCTTCTTTACCTTTGCTGAACGTCTGTGGAGAAAGACAAACCGAATAGATGTAAACGTAATTTCTGCATGGATACAGCATATACTGTACACTAAACTGCTACACTTCCACTGCTTAGGCACTCAGACACACACAATTGTCTAAAATGTATTTATAAATGCTATTTATTGATTGGATTAATTAAATAATTAATTAGTTTATGATATTCAGTAAATATAAATTATTACATTCTAAAGCCTGACCAGGGACTAAAATTGCAAGTAGACTGAAGCTAGATGTTTTAGATGCATCAAATTGTCCAAATTTTAAAAGGCAATGTCTTTTGTTAATAAAACATTAAAATAAAAAGAGATATTAAAAAAAAGTTATACATGCGCACACATGCAATGTCATACATATTGTTCTTTTTAATAAAACGTTAAAATAAAAAGGGATATTTAAAAAACAAGTTACGCGCGCACACACACACACACACAAAACAGAGCAGGATCGTGTTCTTTTCAGCATCACATACCTGATGGTCCAGTGCTTGTAGCACTTGAAGCACTTACATTCTCTGTCTGTGTCTCACACTCCGCTTGTATCTCAGTCTCAGCTTCCTCATTCTCAGGATCTTCATCTGTCTCTCTTTGTTGCTCTGTGTCCTCTCTCTGAAAATAAGTGTCTCCCGTGTCCTCTGACTCTCCCTCTCTGGTGCTCTCAGCTTGCTCCTCTTCAGCTCTTTCACCAGCGTCATCTGGCTCTGTCTCAGTGTCTGAATCATTTTGTTTCTTTTTCATGTAGAAATAGGACGTAATGTCCTTTTTTCACTTCATTTTTAACTTGAAATTGTTGACAGTGAAGAGGAATTACAACTAAGCAACCCGACTGCTGTGGGCTTGCTTGGTTTTGTGTTGTGGTCTTACCTTGACTATATAGTATCACTCGTCGTCATGATAATCTTGGGACTGCTTCTCTGCGGGCTGCTTCTCATCTTCGCTCTCGTCTTTTTTCAGTGGTGCAGCGCACTGAAGGGTCCGACTAGATGTTAAGCCACACTCTTTAGTTCCACCTTGGCGCCGGCGACTCGGCGCTACTGTATAATCAACGTTAGGGGACATACAGGGGGGTCCAGAATCAGTGCTACAGGGGCCACTGCCTCTGTAGCATGGCCCCTGTTGGCCCCTTCCCAGAACCGCCACAGGTGCTGCCGTGTCAAGGAAAATTCCAGTCCCAAATAAAGTCAGCATCCGTTTTTAATCAACAGCAAGTGAAGAAATACGCTCTTTTGCACATTCCCCCGCATTTGAACCACGGTTACTGCGCCCACCTCGCAGAATACTAACCACTATACGATTGAGGACTGAGAGAAGTTTTGGCGGGATCAAATTTCTATTGCTCTGGGCTATGCACTGAGCAGCCACCATGAAGCCTCTGTACATGCTGTGTTTGAACCAGCATTGCTGCGGCCACAGCACGTTCACTCTGCTAGTCAGAGTTGGCCATTGCAACTTTCTGAAAGAATCCCATATTTCTTACTACGCTCTAAAAATCAGCAATAACATAAAATGACCAACGTGGGAACACAAGCTGCACAAGAAACCAAAACCAAATACCGATGGAAGCAATAAAATTCCGAATAAACCAGTTTGTGTGAAGATAAATAAACGTCACAATCAAGTGTAAAATTTTTGTCTGAAAAACACCAATTCTAAATATGAAACTTGATGATAATGACATCCTTTTGCAGTCTGCAGCGCACTCCTCCTTCACCTCAAATGCTGTAAAAGACAATTGTGTAACTGGTCATTGCTAACTGTGAGGGTAGAGTCAAGGATTTGTAAACCCTGGGTGCCGTGTTCAAACCCAGCCTTACTCTGTTGTCTAAGAATTCCCCCCAAATGAGCTTGTGACATTTGACAGGGTTTCATTTGGTTTCTGGAACACAAAGAAAACATAGTGTTTGAATCAAAATGGTCACTGTAAATGAATAAGTCAAGTATGCTTTTTGCACGTGCTGAGACCAGGATTGCTGCAGCCACAACGCAGTGGGCTAATCACTATATGATCACGGCCTCACAGAAGATCTGGCAGGCACAAGTTTCTATTGCTCTGGGCTATGCTGCGGGCACAACGGGTTAACCACCACATGCAAAAAGAAAAGTCACACGAGCTGGCCAGGAGTCGAACCTAGTGTCTTCTGATCCGTAGTCAGATGAGTTATCCATTCCACCACTAGCTCCACGAATCTAAGTCAACATCTCTCTGTACTCCCGTGTGGCGGAAAATTCCGGTCCCAAAGTAGTAATCCCTATTCAGTCAACTGCAAAGGAATAATTCAAGTGTGCACTTAGCACAAAGCCTTGACCAGTATTTGGAACCAGGACTGTCGCGGCCACAAGGCATGATTTGTAACCACTATACAAACACGACCAGATACATCATCTGGCAGGCAGACGTTTCTATTGCTCTGTGCTATGCTGTGGCCACAACGGGTTTACCACCACGTGCAAAAAAAAAAAAAAAAGTAAAAAAATACACAAGCTAGCCAGGAGTTGAACCTGGCGTCTTCTGATCCGTAGTCAGATGCACCACTAGCTCCACGAATTTAAGTCAACATCTCTCTGTGCTACCGTGTGGAGAAATATTCCACTCCAAAATAAAGTTATAATCCGTATTCAGTGAACTGCAAATGAAGAAGTCAAGCAAGCTCTTTGCATGTAGCCGTGACTAGGATTTGAACCAGGGTTGTTGGAGACACAACGTAGGGTACTAATCACTTTCCTACCACCACATGAGGTAAGACCTGGCAGGCACATGTTTCTATTTTTCGAGGCTATGCTGCGGCCACAATGGATTCACCACCAAGTGCAAAAAAAAAAAAAAAAAAAAAAAAATCATCCAAGCTTAGCCAGGAGTCGAACCCATCGCCTGCTGTTTTGCAGTCAGACGCGCTATCCATTGCATCACTTGCGCCACAAATTGAGGATAACATCTCTCTGTGCTCCCGTATGGAGGAATATTCCAGTCCCAAATCAAGAAATAATCCCTATTCAGTCAACTGACAATGAAGAAGCCCAGGATGCTCTTTGCACATGCCGTGACCCACATATGAACCGGAGTTGCTACGGATTACCTAGGGCATTAACCACGATAAACCACGGCCTGAGATAAGATCGATCTGGCAGGCAAAATTTTCTATTGCTCTTGACTATGAACCGAGAGGCGACCGTGAATGCTTTGTACATGTCGTATTTGAAAGAGAGTGTCTGCGGCCACAACGTGCAAAAAAAAAAATTAAAAAAAAAAAAAAATTAAAAAAAAAAAGGTCACACGAACTAGCCAGACACATTCTTGGCACAATGCTTTTGCATGAGTCATACGGATAATATCATCACATTTGTAAAAATGTTCATTCACCACGGCAATGTAGCAAAAGTGACACTCAAATCCACCTTCTTCATCCTCTCGATCTCCGTTCTTGACGCTTGTACACACTTTTGGCGGAATACTCAATCGCAAGCTTGACATTTCAATCCCCCTTTCCGTGACACCATCTTGCATTCTGCACATTTTATCTCGGGTCCCGGGTTGGATTCTACGTCTCCATCTTTAATGATGCGGAGGCTTGGTAGATAGAGCAGCGAATGGAAATTGGCTCCTTTGGTAGGCACCCAGAATGTTGGAGCCATAACGTCCCAGGTCGTTAAAAAACCCAGATGGAAGTTGTTGGTTGAGAACTGTTCGTAGCCTTCTGGCACACCCAACACCCCTGGGAGGTCGTTCTCGAGTTGTGGCTGCTGCTACTACTACTACTACTAGTAATAAGAAAAATACATGTTTTCACAAATTAACTCATGACAGTCATTACCTATGAATTGTGGTTCAACCAAATTATTTAAAATAACAAAAAACAAAATGCAGGCCTCGACCAAACCCTGCACGTCTCAGGAGGTAGATTGGCACACTCTACATCTATTTATCTATCTATCTATCTATCTATCTATCTATCTATCTCAGTGATTTCCCATCTTAATTCAGTAAAGGCACACATTTTAAGTTCGGGAAAAAAAAAATCTCACAGCACACAACCAAACAAAAATGTCACAAAAAGTCAATTACAGTATATACTTTCTGCTATCGAATACAAAAGATTTTTCATTTTCTGTCAGCCTCTATAAAACACTGATAGAGATAGATACATGAACAAAGATATTATTTATTATAAAAAAACAATTTTTTGGCCAATTAAGTAAAATTTGATAATTTCTTGTGGCACACAAGTGCTCTTACACTAAATATACCTGAGCACTGGTTGAGAATCACTGATCAATTGACTATCTATGGATTTTCACTATTTGCCTGCTGGCCCTGTCTCTATATCCCGCAAATAGTGGAGTCCACTGCATTCAAATATATATTGTAGCAATATTTATTTAGATTTTGTCTTCATAATACAGTCATACATTTTAAGGTAATTGTCTCAATCCTGTCTATGGCTATATAAACATGGAACCTACCAAAACAAAGGTAAGAAGACTCTTTTTTTCACCACACAAAAAAAGTTCATTTCTACCATTTCTTTAGTCATCTGCAGTAGTACATAGGCAAAAACATTTATTGTTTTGTCAAGACATATTTCAGGTTTGACATTTTTTTGCTTTTATGACAACTCAAACATGAACGGTGTTTTTCAGAAAAAAAAAAGAAAAGCATTGAATGATTGGGGAAAAAATGTTCCTTCGAGTATCAATTTACAATTTTTAAATTTGCCCAAAATCGATGAGCATCGTGCATATACAGGGGGGTGTATTCGTATGTGAAAAAGTGCGCGTGTGTGTGTGTGTGTGTGTGTGTGTGTGTGTGTGTGTGTGTGTGTGTGTGTGTGTGTGTGTGTGTGCGTGTGCAATTCCACCCCTAGGGGCTTTCAAGGGCACACGACAGGATACACACCATATTGTGGAACACACCGCTACATGGTGATAGTTCTTTTTGAACAAAGCCAATGATAAAAGTCAGTTACAAAAATGTTTCGAGTTCATTCACTGAGATGTAGGATTGTCCCAGTCAGCACGATGCCAGCCAAAATCATCCATCTGCTCCCTGCATGACCTGCACTATACATACATAAAAAATGGCCATAAAAATATATTTGCTTCTTTGAAAGTGAAGTAAAGAAAAAAATACTTTCACCTTTCCTTGCCCTGCCAACAGGAGTAATGGGAGTGATTCTCCTGCTGGATCCACAACCTAATGAATGGAAATATGTACATTACCAAAAAATACTTTTTTGTTGTTGCAGTCACACACAGGACATTTTCTGCACTTCACACTTGCATTTAGACAAGTTTACACTGACCATTCGTTCCTTTTTGCACGACATCCAATGTTGCATCTGATCTATCACTGATAATTTCATTTATTCAGCTTTAGTGTGGACTGCTATCTATAACCCCACATTACGGAACATAATTCATATGTGCAGTACACACAAGTAGTGGCAATAGATGCTATATGCAGTGTAGCATCTGCATGTGACATGGGCTGATGGGAGTGTGAAAGGAGCAATTTGCAAGTTACAAAATTTAGCATGGGCACAGGTTTGCTCTTACCTCTTTTGTCTTTTTGTGGGGGCTCAGGAAATGAGTCTCTGATGCTCTGAGCTAAGCCAAAAGGGGAAACATTCCTCATTAGAGTCAGAATCAGCATCACTAAAACAATCCGAGTCCCTGTCTGATGTAGCCCCAGTTCAAAAATACGGTTGAGGTTGTCGCACAATTGCCGCGTGCCCCCCTCGATCGATGATGTGTCTACCTCGACGCCGCTCGCCCCCGATGCATCAAGGAGGCTCAGGAGAAGAGCACCAAATAAAACGATGCACACTCTCAGCGTCGCATGAAAAGGGTCTATACCAGGGGTCGAGAACCTATGGCTCGCGAGCCAGGTGTGGCTCTTTAGATGAGTGCATCTGGCTCACAGATAAAACAAAATATTCTCGCTTGTTTAATCCATCCATCGATTTTTCACTGCTCATGTCCTATTCAGGGCTGCAGTTGCAGGAGCAATTTTAATTACTATTCCAGTTTGCATCAGTCCATCTTAGATGATTTAGGCTAGGGCATTGAAAAGCCGGCGGCATTTTTCAATGTTGTTGATAAATGGCTTTTGCTTTGCAGAGGAGAGTTTTAAGTTGCACTTACGGATCGAGCACAGTGTATATAAAACAAAATATTCTCGCTTGTTTGATGCATCCATCGATTTTTCACTGCTCATGTCCTATTCAGGGCTGCAGTTGCAGGAGCAATTTTAATTGGATGATACTGGCTTACGTAGGGCGTTGCTGTGGAAACAGGTATACGCCCCCTCATTAGCTCAAAGCTAATCCTTCGATGAATAAGATGGCCATGCTACGTTCGCATCAAAATACCCTGCGGGAGCACAGAGCACTTTTCCAGTTTGCATCAGTCCATCTTAGATGATTTAGGCTAGGGCATTGAAAAGCCGGCGGCATTTTTCAATGTTGTTGATAAATGGCTTTTGCTTTGCAGAGGAGAGTTTTAAGTTGCACTTACGGATAGAGCACAGTGTATTTACTGACATTGGTTTTCTGAAGTGTACCTGAGCCCATGTGGTGATATCTTAGCAATGACAGTGTAGGACACCAACACACTATGACTTGTGTTCTCGGTGATAGCGGGAATACATGGACCAAGTAGGTAATCCCATCGTACGCAATTTACTGCATGGCACAGCATCGAATTACAAACAATAACGCTAGGCTAATAACAACAGCCTATACATCTTCCTGTTCTTCCAGTCACAATGGGTCTCATCTTCCAGTCCATGTCCAGCCATTCGGGCAAAACATTTTCTGCATCCTGAGCATCTGGCTCGTACATGGATGGTCCAAAATACATCTTGCCAACAATTTCCTCTTGCTCCAACTCTTCAAACACCTGGATCCCCTCAGATAAGTTTGAAACGTCGCTTTCCGAAACAATTTCTGACTGGCTTTGTACACTTTCCAGAGTGAGCCCCGCTATTGTCTTGAAGTGATGTCACACTTCCGGGTTTGATGCTCGTCAGGATCTCACTTCGGGAAAATGATTACTTTGTCAAATTTACGAAATATAAATTCTTTTTTTCATAGTTTATTTAATGTATTCTGTTTAATTACTTAACTTGTGATATAAAAATATTTTCTTTGGGATTTTCAAAAATTACTTCATACTTGACCTTTAAATGTACTTCCACCTCATTTTGTGGATACCCTGAAAGGCTAAGGAGCAGCAGACAGGACTTGAGCTCATGCAAACTATCAAGGTAGTTAAAGCACACAAACACATGGAGAGGGAGAGTCCCACAGAAAGAATATTGCTTTTTAACAGTTTTAGTATATCCAAAAATAAAAAATGAATTAGCATTTGTGATGTTAGTATATTATGACATTATCGGCTTGGTTATTACATTTGCAAAGTGTTTTTTGTTTACCAGGCCTATGATGTAATATTCAACCAATGACCTAATAAATTTCAGTCAGTTATTAAAATAAAAAGTTATTAACGTTTTTGCCCAAAAGTTAATATGTGAGAGCACTGGCATTTTTAGACAATTTTACCTGGGTGCCAAGGGGTGGCATTCGAAAATAAATAAATATTAAAAAGAACACATTTTATTCACACTATGTAAAAAGTATAAGGAACATTTGAGTGATTCATTGCCAACTGCCTGGGGTGAAAAATGATGGGTCAAGGCGTTTGGTAAGAGTGGCAACTGCCACCCTGTAAAACCACCTATGCATTGTAGGTAGGTTCAGGGATTTTATTATTGTCACGATTCGGACTAAACAAATCAAGTTTTGGATCCCAAAAGTGTAGACTCCAGACAAGGTCTCCTAAGCAAAAATTTTTTTAATGTACAAAAATTCGCACCGACAAAGTAGTAACATAAAGCGCTGGTCAAAACAAGGACCAGGGAGCACAAAAACAAATACCAAAAAGCGCTTGTACAAAAGGCAAGGGAGGAAAACAAGAACCGAGAATACAAACGAAAAACAATATATCAACTACACGCAAGAAAAAGCCAAATCACAAAACAAAGCCATACTTACACAATAAGTGGTACTGAGAGTTCAAAAGCGAAAACAACGAGATCTATAGCAGAGTCTGTGAGCAAGGAAGCATCAAGGCATAAACAATACTCCGACAACCAGCAGACAGATTGCGGGTCCTTAAATACACAGTTCCTTAATTGAAAGATTGGCAGCAGGTGTGCAGCCAGAAAGTCCGCTCAGTCTGCCACCTGCTGGCCAGGCCAAGATCAGGAACATGACAATTATATTATTGATCAGTTATTACATTATTGGCCAATTGCATTTGAAAAACGGAACACTTATTACATTGTGGGCTATTATTACATTAGAGCAGGGGTGGCCAACCCGCAGCTCATGAGCCTCATCCGGCTCTTTGGCTGGTTCCATGCAGATCCCGGGCTTTCACATGACAAGCGTAGAAAACGCTTCAGCGGTGGCGCTGCCATTCAACGGCTCTAAGTACAGCAGAACTTACAATGTCAGTCCATTATCATTCCTGTTACTTGATTGACATACAGGGCAACCAGTCAGATGACAACTGACTCATGCGCAAGCAACCGCTAAGCGATAAGCTAGTTTGCCAGTTATCTCTGATTTTAAGGCAGGAGTGCCCAACACGCCGATCACGATCGACCGGGAGCCAGTGGACTGGTCCCAAGTCGACCGCGAGGGGTGGGAGGAGGAAATGGAGGGGGGGGGTTAAGATTTGTGTGACTGCGTGTTTCGGTTTTGTTCATGTTCGGGGCCGTTCCAGCTGTTGCTCATCGTGGCACGCATGTGTGCGTGCATATGCGCACGTGTGCATGGTCGGGCACCCGTGTGCGTGCGTATGTGCTTGCACGTGTGCGATCGGATCCCGGAATCAAACCCCGGACATCTGCACTGTGGGGCGGACGTGCTAACCAGTTGGTCAACTGGAACCTTAATATTATAGTGAAATAATATCTGTCTGACATTGTCACAGAAAATTATCCCTGTAAATGCAGAATTGTTGATACAGCTCTTATACTGGATCAGAGGGTGCAGTTGTAGCTAAGGTTGGAGTCATTAAATGCATGTTGTGAAAGAAATGAGGCATGTACTACAAATTGTGACTGAAACATTTATTGCATCTTCGTCCTGATCCTGTATTTGGAGTGTCACAGGTGTGTTTCCTGGCAAAAAAAAAGGATGGGGCATCACATTTTGGTGGAATTTTCTTACCTCCAGTACACGTGCATCTCTGTATTGCGAATGAGTCCTCTGCTCCTTTGTATTCAGCATGGAAAACAGCTCCAAACATTGTCGACGAAGCACTAAACACACAGCGTTGCATTCCACTTTTTTTATTTAGAAACTCAATTGTGATTGGTGTGAAAAAAAACTGTCTTTCAACAGTTACCTGAATTTTCTGCTTGGAGGCACAGTGGTTCTTTTTCTCTCTCTTCAAGTTTCTGTGTCAGCATCTTGTTCTCAGTCAATATTCTTATTCAAATCACAATGACAGTAAAGTTAGAAAAAGGGGCAATAAATAAAATGATAGATCAATAAAATGACACTGATCTGACCTGCTGCATCTCTGCTCCCATAACCGCTCAGACGTCTTCATCTGCAATTTGTTCAAACTAAGCTCCCACTGCAAGCTGTTCACTTCCTTGAGCAGATGATGCATACATATTTACTCATTTTAACCAGAAATTAATGAGCGTTAATAAAGGAAGAATTCAGCAGTAAAATGTAATGAACAATGGTTTATGACTTATTTCTTATTAACAGTGGTTTATGACTTATTTCTTCACATCAGAGGCGCATATGGAATTTTGGAACTTGGGGGAGGATGGGGAACAAGTTTGTAAGAGTAATAATCAGTTTATATATATATA
>NW_017842057.1:2799901-2804011 GCF_001891065.2 Hippocampus comes | reverse complement strand
CTTGAGATCAGCCACTTCAGTTATGGTCCGGTGGTACATCCCGTGTAGGGGCTTGTCCTCCCATGATGGTCCCTCTTCCAGCGCCTCAATATAGTGGCTGGATAGCTCAGTTGGTAAGGCATCGGTTTGGCGTATGGGAGACCGTGGTTCGAATCCCGCTTGGGGTAAAAATGAGCACATAACACCATCCAGTGTGGGTCCTTGGGCAAGATCCTTCACGCTAATGCCTACCTCAAACAATGATGAGAGACAATAAAATGGAGTGCACTCACAGCACTGAGGATGATAAACTGGCACTCTCTGTCAAAGACGTGATCTTCCTCCAAATCATGAATGAAGAGTTCTCAAAGGATGACTCCAACAGTTGGGCTGCTCCGTTAACGGCTTCCAAGGCAGCACTTGCCAAACAATAGGGAACAAGCCCTCAACCGTCTTCTGTCTACTTTGAAGAAGAAGCCGACGATGAAAGATCACTATGTAGAATTCATGGAAAAGATCTTCCGTTCCGGACACGCAGAACCAGCTCCCCCTCTTACATCCGATGAAGAGTGTTGGTATCTGCCAAGCTTTGGCGTCCATCATCCACAGAAGCCCAGGCAGATCAGGGTCGTCTTTGGCTCGAGTGCGCAGTACCACAATGTATCTCTGAATGATGTTTTACTCATGGGCCCAGATCTAAAAAACAGTCTGATTGGTGTGCTTTTCCACTTCAGGTCTGAACCTTTTGCAGTAATGGCTGATGTACAACAGATGTCCACAGCTTCTTAGTCAAGGACGAGCATCGTAACTATTTACACTTTCTTTGGTTTCAAGACCACGAGCTTGATGGAGACATCGTGGAATTTCGTATGAAGGTGTATGTGTTTGGGAATTGCTTGTCCCTAGCCGTAGCCATCTACAGCATTAAGAGGACAGCCATGGAAGGAGATGTAGACGATGGACTGAAGTCATTCTACAGGGTGGAGGAAGCGGTTGATGTGCTGAAGAGGGCTCAACACATGTTTGTACAGTCCAATCTCAGTTGCATAAAATTGCATCAAACAGCCCAGACGTCTGAGAGCCTTTCCGGATGAAGACCTCGCCAAAGAATTGCAAGGCCGTGAGTTTGGGCATGATTTCACGCCCATGCAGCGCAGTCAAGAACTTGGGTGGGACCTGTCCACAGACACATTCCACTTTCGAGTGGCAATCAATGAGAAACGCTTCACAAAACATGGTGTACTGTCCACTATCAATAGTTTGTACGATCCTCTTGGATTTGCCGCACCTGTCAGCATCCAGGGTCGTTCAATACTAAGAGACATTACTTCTGATACCAGTGACTGGATGCACTACTCCCAAAGGCGAGTCATGAGAAGTGCCAAAGATGAGGGATTCCTTGCAAGACCTCCAAGACTTGAAAATTCCAAGAATGTATACATCACTCCCGCTGTCTGCAGCTCAGAGAAGAGAGATGTACATCTTTTGCGACGCATCCACCAAAACAATAAGCGCTGTTGCTTATCTTAAGGTGACAGATGACAGAGGTCACAATGAAGTTGGGTTCATCTTCGGTGAAGCAAAACTTGCCCCAAAGCCAGAGATTACAGTTCAACAACTTGAGCTCTGCGCCGCCGTGCTCGCCGTGGTGATAGCTGATCTACTCCAAGAAGAATTGGACATGACACTGGATGATGTAAAGTTCTTTACATCTCAAGGTGATGATTGGCAGTGCATGCTTTGGACAGTTCTCTTCTTGGAGCCCTCTCCTGAAAGCCGTTGCCAGGCTTGGACACATTGCAAGATCCTTCATCAAGAGGTGCGAGGACAACATTTGTCACGGCTGGCATAAGTGCAACAAATATCTTGAGGAAGAGCAGCTCAAGCAAGCCAAAGCTACCATCATTCGCACTGTCCAGAGAGAAGTGTATGCAGAGGACATCAAACATCTCAAAGAAGGGCGGACCGTACCGAAGTCAAGCCCGCTCAGCAAGCTTTGTCCCTTCATTGACACAGATCATATTCAGAGTTGGAGGTCGGTTACAAAGAGCCAAGCTCACATCAGATGAGTTGCACCCGATACTTATACCAGCCAAACATCACATCGCTCTACTACTCATCCGGCACTTCTATGAGAAAATTTGCCACCAAGGCAGACATTTTAGAGAAGGAGCTGTAAGAGCTGCTGGTTTCTGGATCGTTGGAGGAAAGAGGTCCATCAGCAGCATCATGGATTAAAGGCCGTTGGTATGACAAATCAATGTTGGAAGACCAAATAAATTACCCAAGCTGAGGAAGAAAGATCGGCTGCGAGAGCAAGGTGGTTTCCGCAGCGAAAGGTTTAAAGAACAAGATGAGGAAGTGAAAAACTTGGAAAGGAAAGAAAGCTGGAAATTTGGCAAAGAAAGATTATCTCAGTGAAGGGCAAGACACAAATGTGGAGAGTGCTTCGAAGCTGAACAAACCCAGCAAGGAAAGATCCGGCAAGAATCATTATAGATGGTGAAAAACAATTAATCAGTAATGTAGACAAAGCCAATGGGTTCATTAAGTATGACCACATAGTAAGATGACCGAGGAATGAAAGGGCTTACCAACGGCAAATTGCGAAAGCAAGTTGATGAAGCGCCCATAAAGGTGGAATTTACGACAGAAGAGGTGAAAGCAGTGACCACATCATCCACGTCTTGTACACCATATCGGTGAAAATGCGCTGAATGCCTGAACTGGGATCTTGAACAAATCATGGTCCACACTCCAAGTCCCGCAAGAATGGCATATTGATGACATCCGGCCGATGCAAAAGGTCAGAAAAATTCCAAATCAGTTAGCTAGCCACAGGCCTATTTCTCAGGTCTTAACATCCGTGGTCTGAATCTCTTCCTTTGGCCACCTTATTATTCCTGCAGGGTATCTGATCACTGGCAGGGCATAGCTGTTTATTGCCCGGGTCTTGTTCTTGCCATTGAGCTGGCTTTTTAGGACTTGCCTCACCTGCTGGAGGTATTTGGCCATAGCCGCTTTCCTTGTTGCCAGTTCGAGGTTGCCATTGGCTTGTGGTATATCTAGGTACTTGGAGCTGTCCTCAATGTCTGCGATTGTTCCTTCAGAGAGTGAGACCCCTTCAGTGTGGACGACATTGCTTTAGTCAGTATCCATTGATCCATGTATGTGGCATCGAGTCATAAGCTTTCTTGTAATCAATCCAGGCTGTGCACAGGTTGGTGTGTCGGCACCTGCAGTCTTGTGCGACTGTTCTGTCAACCGGGAGCTGATGTTTGACTCCTCTGGTATCTCTACCAATGCCCTTCTGTGCTTCGCTCATGTATTGATCCATGTGTCCACTTATCTTAGCCGCAATGATGCCTGACATGAGCTTCCATGTTGTGGAGAGACAGGTTATTGGCCGATAGTTGGATGGGACTGCACCCTTTGAGGGATCCTTCATGATCATGATTGTTCGCCCTTCGGTTAGCCATCCTGGGTGAGTCCCATCCCTCAGCAACTATTTCATTTGTGTTGCTAGGCGCTCATGGAGTACTGTGAGTTTCTTTAGCCAGTAGGTGTGGACCATGTCCGGGCCTGGTGCTGTCCAGTTCTTCATATCTGAGACTCTTTCCTGTATGTCTGCCACTGTTATGGTAACTGGGTTCTGTTCAGGGAGGTTGCTGTACTCCTCTCTCAGGGTCACCAGCATTGTGCACTGCTGTTATGTGCAAACTCCTTCTCCCATATGCCTTTCCAGTACCTTTCAGTTTCCAGTCTTGGTGGGTCAGCTCTGCTGTTAGGACCCTGCCACTGAGCGTACACTTTCGCAGGTTGTGTTGCGAACAGCCTGTTTATTCGTCTGGCCTCATTCTCTTGCGTGTACCTCTTTAGGCGACTGGACAAGGCTTGGAGCCTTTGTTTGGCAGTTTCGAGTGCTTCAGGTATGGTCATCTGGATGTACCTCTCAGGTATCGGCCTTTTCATCACACCTCTCTGGGCCTCCATCAATTGACTCACATCTTTACGAGCTGCCTTGATCTTCGCCTCCAACTGTCTTTTCCATAGTGGGTAACATATCTCATGGCTCCCATGGTTGCTCTTATAGCCAAGCATCTCAAGGATCACTGATGCTGAAGCGTATAT
>NW_017842057.1:2797996-2798845 GCF_001891065.2 Hippocampus comes | reverse complement strand
CCCAATGAATGCAGATGATGAGCGAGGCAGCAACGGACCTGAAAGCTAGGATCGTGGCGAGAATGATAGCTGGGCAACCTAGAAACCGATTATAACGGCTATGTGAAGTACCACCTGAAAGTCTCATGGAAAGTGTGAATGCAGCAGTGAGGGCGATCCCAACCATATCGATCACGGACACCAATGAGCTGTTACACACTTCAGCATCAGTGATCCGAGAGATGCTTGGCTATAGGAGTAACCGTGGGAGCCAAGAGACACGTTACCCACCATGGAAAAGACGGTTGGAGGCTAAGATCAAGGCGGCTCGGAAAGATGTGAGTCAATTGACGGAGGCCCAGAGAGGTGTGATGAAAAGGCTGATACCTGAGAGATACATCCAGATGACCATACCTGAAGCACTCGAAACTGCCAAACAAAGGCTCCAAGCCTTGTCCAGTCGCCTAAAGAGGTACACGAAAGAGAATAGGGCAAAGGAATAAACAGGTTGTTCGCAACACAACCTGCGAAAGTGTACGCTCAGTGGCAGGGTCCTAACAGCAGAGCTGACCCACCAAGACTGGAAACTGAAAGGTAAAAGAAAGGCATATGGACATAACAGCAGTGCACATTGGCTGGTGACCCTGAGAGAGGAGCACAGCAACCTCCCTGAACAGAACCCAGTTACCATAACAGTGGCAGACATACAGGAAAGAGTCTCAGATATGAAGAACTGGACAGCACCAGGCCCGGACATGGTCCACACCTACTGGCTAAAGAAACTCACAGCACTCCATGAGCGCCTAGCAACACAAATGAACCAGTTGCTGAGGGATGGGACTCACCCAGGATGGCTAACCGAAGGGCGAA
>NW_017842057.1:2794615-2796060 GCF_001891065.2 Hippocampus comes | reverse complement strand
GACCCCCAAACTAGATGAGTGGTTGCAACAGATCCCGGGAACAACATCGGACATCTCAGTCCAGAAATGTGCAGTGCTGGGAACAGCAAGGATATTGCGCAGAACCCTCAAGCTTCCTGGCCTCTGGTAGAGGACCCGAGCTGAATGGGGGACGGACACCACCCGAGGGGTGAGACGAGGATTTTTTAATGTATATATATATATATAAAATTTTTGTTTATTTATTTTTAGCTTTGCAAAGGGACGATATGTTTTGTTTGTTTTTTTTATTTGAGGGTAGCATGGTGGTCGACTGGTTAGCACATCCGCCTGATAGCCTTGGGTTTCCTACCACAAATTTTAGATATTTTTTGTTTGTCATTATCTCCCTAAAATAAAAAAAATAAAATAAAAAATTAAAAGGTATATTTCAGGAATGAGGAAAACATGTAAACTCCACATCAGAAGGCCAAAGCCCAGATTCGTACCCCGGACCTCTGAACTGTGTGGTGGATGTGCTAACTACTCGGTCACCATGCCACCCAAGTTAAAAACATCCACTGTCATCCCAGAGTGGCATAATCCCAGTGCTTCAAGGCCTCATAAAGGTATGACAAAACTTGTCATTTTTGTGTTTACATGAGGAGCAGATTGCATCAATTTTATGTCAGGCTTGGAAGATTCATCTGCCTCACTAAATTGGAAAGCCAAATTCAGGAAGAGGTTTGATTAGAATTCTGATTCAGAGGTACAAGTTTCACCTTTCTTGTGTGACTTGAATGCTTCAGTATTTGGAGCACAACATACACTATTCAGGCTCCAATGGAAGAGAAACAGTCCTGTGTTTCACAGGAGATTTTTGCCGTCTTACATGGGGAAAGTGGATGGAATGGATCATGAACTGAATTAAATCGAGAGGGACATGTCCCTAAAAGTGTCTAGTTCCATCTTCTCCCATGCTTCACATGCTGAACAACGTAAAACAGATCAAAACCTAATTTGAGCACGAATCGGTAGGTAATAGAAAACACAGAACCTTCTCCAGATCTTTGGCACGCTCTTCACTTTTCTGCAGCAGGCTTTTAGTGTGACTTGTGGCTTGCTCAAGGATGGCCTAAGTAGGAAAAAAAGTGTTTATGGGAAACAGATCAGCAATGGCAAGACCAAGGAAGAGTGGCCAGTTGAAGCAGATGAAGAAAAGCCTCACCTGCACTATAGTCAAAAGTAATGATTAGGTAAAGCGTTTTTTTCATTGTGCTTTGTGTATATGTATATGTGTATATATATATATATGTATATGTATATATGTGTGTGTGTGTGTGTACATATATATATATAATGCGTGGCAGAACATTACTGTTCAAAAAAAAACATTAAAACTCTATTCGTATTTTTTAGGCTTTGTGTGGGGGGGGGTATGTATGGGTGTATTTTTATTGATTTTTTTTTTTTTTTTTTTTTTTTGT
>NW_017842057.1:2777530-2794000 GCF_001891065.2 Hippocampus comes | reverse complement strand
ACTCACTTACACGTCGTCGTTTCGAATCTGATGATCGAAAAACGCGAAGTGAAAATGTGTCTCGGTGTCGTCGTTCCGTAGCATCGGGTGGGCGTTGGGTGTATTTAAGCTCCCGCGGCATGACGTCTCAATCCGGGTTACGGGTAGTGGAATTTCCGCTTACGTAAGTTCCGGTAACATGTAATATCGTAGTCAAAATGTTAATGCACAGGCTTTTGTTCCGGGTGAAGGATATTCCTTTTCATAGAATTCCGGGGATGGGAATATTTACTCTATATATATATATCTATATATATATCATTTATTTATTTATTTATTGCAAATCAATAATGTCCATGATTTCATTGTATAACACAGTAGCACATGTATAGAAGTGCAATTAGCATTTTTAATTTTATGGTCTATGTTGTTAATATATATTATGAAAAACAAGAGGTCTAGGACTGACACCGATGGCACCCACTGCAGTACAATGAGTGGAGGAGAGGTCAAACCACCCTTCTTCACACACTGAGTCAGATCTGATAAATAATTTGAAAACCAGTTGACTTCACGCACAGAAAGGCCGATTGACAAAACTTTGTTTTAGTCCTGAATGATCAACCGCATCAAAGGCCTTTGGCAAATCTATGTGCAATGCGGCACAGTGCTATTTGTCATCCAAGACCCAACAAATGTCATTCAGCATTTTGGTGGTACTATAACAATTCCTGAATCCAGATTGAAAATGAATAAAAATGTAATTTTGGGTCAAAAAAATCCTTGAGCAGTTGGCGAACATGACATTCCAATTTCTTTGCTAACACAGATGACTAGTGATGGGTCCAGCGACACCGATGCATTGACGCATGCGTCGGCCTCACAGAGCAATCCACGTGTCGGTGCGTGTGCTGCTTCATGAGATCACGTGATCAACACGTGAACTGCATCGGCGCAGACTGGACCTCGTTGACACAGTCCAGGCTGCGTGACACAGTCCAGGCGGAGTCGACTCAGTCCAGGGGGCGTCGACGCAGCAAAAGCCCGCCACACAGTGTTTATAAGGAAGTGCGTCTGGCGACACAATGCCGCCTGCCGAAACAAGCAGGACCTCACCCTCGTTTGAATAAAAATCTATATTTGGGCAAAACGGAAAACACACAGATTATCAGAAAAACGTGTCCGTCTGACTTCGAGCATCGTGTCGGCTGTCATGTAGGCTATTATTATATGAGAATTGCTTTATGAACGTTTGTACTGTACGTCATACTCCAGTTGATTGAGAGGTCCCGCCTATAAGGGGGAGTTCCAGGAAGTGACTGCGAGTGAGCACATCGCATGTTTGATGACTCTGCCACACTGTTATTAAAAGTCACATAAAACGTAAACCTTTTCTGCTGACCATCATTACATCGGCTAGGCTAGCTTCGCTGTTGTCGTAGTTCAAATCTTCTTTAAAATGTGGCGTGGGTTGCGTCGGCGCCGTGAGTATGTGCTCGCGCTCACGCGCGCACAGCAGAGCAGCGGACCATCGACTGCTGAGACACGCTTCACTCGAGTGGCGTTGCTACAGTACGTGCATATTATGGAGCAGCTTCCGGACAAACGCAAATTGTCCGCCACGTACAGCCATTTTGATCTCCTTTTGGAGAATAAGGTATTTATTAAAATCTCCTTGTCTCACCAAGTGCCTCTTGGATTTTTGACATGTCTTATTCCATTGTGTGTGTGTTCTTCACAGCAGGGGAAATAGCATGCAAGAAACGCAACAGACTGAAATTTAAAACACTGGAGCATCTTATTTTTCTAAATAAAAATTTGTGAAGACAAAGCCCACAAGCATCCTCATTCACATGGTTTTCACATTATTGAAACACATTGAATGATACAATATGAATGCATGGATGTGAATGATATTGTCAAGGGTCAAGATCATCTTTATTGTCAAATATGCTTTATGTATGACATGCAGCATAGATGAAATTTCTTCCTCTCAATCCTCACTGCAAATATGCATGCAAATATGCTGTGCATTAAACACACACAGCAAAGAAAGGATAGCAGCTACACTGTATAAAAAGACATAAAATGTAATCTGAACAGTATAGACAATATAAACAGCATAAACAACAACATAAATAATGGCACTTGTGGCTATTGTGGGTAAAGTGAGGTACTGCATTTTATACACTTCATCATCAAATCAGTCAGTTCAGTCTGTCAAGTGGGTTGGCTACAGGGATTTTATACTGCACTTCCTGTTAGTGCGCTTATTTTGAAACCTATTTGCATCACTTCCGATGCACTACTTTGTAGCCTGACGCTAACTATAGGACGGCAACTGGAATTGAAGGAGGCTTTCCCGTCATGCCTTGCTGCCGTTACAAGTAACTCTTGTTATTCTCTTCCGCTTCTTTCATGTGTCATTTTGTACACACACGGTGTGATATAATTGCAGCGCTGTTGTTTCCAGTCAGTTATTCAATTATTGGACCTCAGTAACAAGGCAGACAGTGCGATATATAATGTAAGGAAAGCGTTCGAAATAAATTTGTACTCATGAGGGGTTGGTTTTAAGTGATGTCGACTCGTTATATCTGTTGATTTCAAATCAAATGCGTTGACTTTAAATACAAAGATATCGCACATGCATTGGTGGAAATGGATGTGGAAAGAGGAAAATCACATGCTGGACGGGACACTGTGACCTGGAGTTTAAATCTGACCTTTCTGTCTGTCATGATTCTGTTTGTGACCAACAGGTGGCACTGTAGGGCTCCCCCTGCAGCTGCACACCTGTTGGTCATTATGTAATTAGTTGTATAAAAGGACTCCCGCCCGACCACTCATTGTCGGGTCATTGTTTGTTTGTTTGTTTGCTGTATCTGTCATGTTTGTCAGTCATGTTCTCGATCATGTTTTGTTGACTGTTAGTTTTAGCTACAGCCTGGGTTTTTGTTTGATACTTTGGATTCTTTTTGTTTTTAGGACTTTGTTTGTTTTGGATTTAGTTTTCTGTGTTTTATCAATACACTTCTTCAAGTACAACCTGCTCCTCCCTCGTGTCTGCTTTTTGGGGTCCACCACCACCTCGCAACGTGACATCTCCTGTATACTGCAAACCCATTTTGCGCATGCCATTGTCATCCATGGATCCCAGCGAGTCTATTTCCTTTTCCAAGATGTCAAGCATGTGAGCGCTTTGACCGCCCTGATCTTAAAGAATTGGCTGGCAGTCGGCTGTGCTCCATCCCACAACCGTGCAAACGCCCCCTGACACCCAATTCTACTTATGCAAAGTCTGGAAGAATACCATTAGAAAAAAAAAATCGATCCATGTGCACAATTAGACTGCACTTTGCGATACACTTGAAAATAGGGTCATCTCAGATGACCAGCTGCAGGGGGAGCCCTACAGTGCCATCTGTTGGTCCCAAACCGAAACATGACAAGTGAACTGCAAGAGCTCCCCTTGCGGATGATGCAGTCGGCTGTGCATGTGATGTGGACAATTAGAGAGCGCATTGCACCCATGAATGTGCAACTGTGTGAGACCTCCTGACCCCCAGTAGTTGTGTCTTGCAGTCAAGGGGGTGCTATTATATTTTTAAGATGATAATGATCAATGAATCGCTCAATGAATTTATTTCGACAATGATTCAGCGGGATTGTCCCACGCCGTTGTCATATACAACCACGACATACGTCTGCAGAATGCCTGCACCTTGATGCACCAAATACACCAAAATCCTGCTTCACCACCTTATTCTTCATATTATTTCTGCCTCATTTTTCAAAATAATGAAGCTGAAGTACAAAATACTTGAAATTGCCATAAATGCTTCACGGCTGAAACCAATATGCAGAGTCAAATTTACTTCCATAAACACTGCACCACTGTTTTGTGCGAATGTGCTACACGATGATGAGTTTTGTGTGCATGCATGTCACTTACTGGTAAACAGTTCACATTAGAAGTCACATTTGTTTCTATAATAGAACAACTGCAGGATTTAACAAAAACACAAAAAAAGTCTGAATTGGAAATTATGCCCTGCAGCGTGAATGACCATGGAGTGGCTGTTTCTCAGACGACAGAGTACTAATGCTATGGACCACCAAGGTGTTAGAATCAGAATCAGATTTATTGGCCAAGTCTTTAAAACACAAGAAATTAGCCTTCCCAGTTCCAACCCGTCCATAAACAAAAACCTAAACAAAAACAATGACCAACAGAGGAAGACAGAACAGGAAGCCTGGCGGTTCGCTGTTAAGCACCCCAAGACCTTAGATGCAAAAGGAAAAATGATAGGCGAGGGGAGGGGGAAAAAAGACAGGCTCTAGCTATTCTCCACATTAGCTTGAGCCTGAGAAAAAGCCCCAGCATGTGCGTCAATTTAAAAGACCACATATCTGTACCACATATCTCAAGACTTGACATGGAGTGAATGGGAAGGATGGAAGGGGGAGTGGTCGACGTGACAAAACCAGTCTGACTAGTTGCACAGTCCATTTGAGCACTCCTCAGCGCAGGTTTCATCACTGAGGAAAAATAAGAATCCAAGGAAGGAACGTATGTGCGCGTGATTATTATGAATGTGTCTGTGTGTGAAGTCCGCAGCGGTATAGCGAAGCTTATGGTCTCTGTGGAGACGTCCTCGGCATACCTGTCTCAGACCCAAGAAGGAGGGGTAAGGGACAAGTAGGAATGCTTGTGTGAAAGTGTACTTTTCATCCAGGGGAAAGTCCAGATAACAAATGTTTTGGGAGCAGGCCGGCAACAATTTCAGCCAGCCTTGAAAGTATTTTAGCCTGTGACTTTCAATGCTGTATATGAGCTGAATCCTTGATCAATTTTCTAAGACCAGACACCAACTGCTCCTCGTTCTTTTCCATTTTGTGAAGAAGCACTAAAACCGCATCCACTTTGTGATTAATTCGGTCAATGCATGCGTCTGAGTGTTGCTCACCCGCCTTACACGATCCAGAAAGACTGGCAGCTTGTTCCCTTCCAATGAAGCTGTCCTCGTCGGCAGAATTTTGTGATAGGTCAGGAAAGTGCCACCTCCAAACAGCAGCATAACTGTTATCAGAAGACCAATGTCCCATGAGGGTAAGAAGGCTCCTCACTGCCTGCTCTTTTTGTCAAAAACCTTTTTGTACAGCAGGAGGCTAGAATAATTTGAGACAGAGTACAGCACTTAGACCAAGTCAGCAAGCAGGGACATAAAGGACGAGGGGAGCAGGAATGAAGCAAAACGCATCCACCTTCGTCCAGAGCCAAGCAGAACTCGACTGTGTACCATGTGAGATATTGTGGAGGATGCTCTGGAAGTATGGGGTATCAGATGCCCAAGGACAGGCTGTGCGATCCCTGTCTGACCGGTGACAGAGTTATGTCCGCATTGCCGGCAGAAAGTTGGATTCATTTCCATGAGGGTTGAACTCCGCTAAAGCTGTTATTTGTCACTGAGTATGTTCATAACTTTGATAAACAGAATTTTTAGGAACTGCTGAGGTGTTTAGGGTGTGCAGTTAGGCCGTCTCAGTCTTACTTCTTTGCTTTTTGCGGATGTGGGACTGTTGGCTTTTTCAAGCCGCGATCTTCAACTCTCACTGGAGAAATCTGAGACCATGGACCTCAGTCAGAAAAGGGTGAAGTGCCTTTTCTGTGTCGGGGACTAGATCCTGCCCCAAGTGGAAGAGTTCAATCATCTTGGGGTCTTGTTGATGACTGAAGGGAGGATGGAATGTGAGATTGACAGGCAAATTGTCCAGAAGCTGAAGCTCTTGATTTACAGGTCAATCCATTATCCTGCTCTTACCGCTTTTGGTCACAACCCATAGCTCATGACCGAAAGAATAAAATCCCGGATCCAAGCAGAGGCAATGAGTTTCCTCCGTTGGGTGTCCGGGCTCTCCCGTAGGGATTCAAATAAAAAGCTTTGTCATCTGGGAGAGGTTCAGAGCCGCATTGGGAGGAGCTAGATGAAGTGAGTCGGGCACAATGTTTGGTTGCTACCTGGATGCCTGCCTGGTGATGTGTTCTTGGCACGTCCCACTGGGAGGAGGCCCAGAGGACGACCCAGGACACGCTGGAGCAATGATGTCACCGGGCTGGCTTGGGTAGGCCACGGGATCCCCCAGGAGGAGCTGAACGAAGTGGCTAGGCAGAGAAAAGTCTGGGCTTCCCTGTGAAGTGGCTGCCCCTAATGAAATCGACTTCGGAAAAGCAGAAGACAATGAATGAATGAATGGGTAAACGATGCATCGACTATTATAGTGTTGGTGATTTTGATAATCTCCGTAGTCGTGACTAGTTGTCGTGTTTTGCATGATGGTAGGTGGAGGACCCCAAAAAGCAGAGAGGCAGCGAGTAGCAGGGTGGACTGAGCAAGATGTATTAAACAAAAATACAAACAAGAGTGCACTGGAAAAAAACTAACTGAAGTACTTGAACAAAGTCCTGAAAATCACAAAAAAACAAAGTAGAAACAAATCTCCACCTCCTGAAACGCCGCATGCTGGACCACAATTTCCTCGAAGCCATCCAGAAGTCGTTTTCTATTGTTTCACCAAACTCCTCCCATGCCCATGCTACGTCTTGCTTGGCCTGCTAATACCCATCAGCAGCCTCCAGAGTCCCACAGGCCAAAAAGAATTGACAGTATTGGCTCTTCAGCTTGACAGAATCTCTTACCATTGTGTTCCACCTGTGTTCTGGCAATGTTGCCACGAAAGGCACCGGCCATGCAGCTTATGTCCACAGCTCCAGTCAGCTGCCTCGACAAACGGTCCACTTGGACTCAATGTCCCCCGCTGCCCCCAGGTATTGGGGAAGATTCTGCCAGAGGTTTAAACTCCGTCTGACAGGGGTTTCTGCTAGACGTTCCCAGTAGACCCTCACACTAAGTTTAGGTCTGCCAGTTTGGACCAGCATCTCCCACCAGCGGCGCCGACACACCACCAGATGGTAATTGGTTGACTGCTTCGCCCCTCTCATCACCCGGTTTTCCAAGGCATTTGTCCACTAATTTAATGACATGAACAAAAACTTGATCAAACTGCAGCCAAGGGTGTTTATGGTATCAAATGTAACTATGAACAGCCTTATGTTTGAAGGTGCAGCTCATTATGTACAATCCATTCACACATTTAAAGGTCTCACTGGCATTGCCCATGTGAGCATTTCAGTCCCCCAGAAAAATTATCAAAGAGAGAATGAAAAGCACTCTTCAGCACCCTGTCCCAGGACTTCAAAATGTGTGGGTACTCGGAACTGCTGTTTGGCACATAAGCACAAACAACCCTCAGAACCTGCTCCCCTACTTGAAAATAGAAGGAGGCTACCGTCTCATCCATCAGTGTGGATTCCACTGTACAGGCATTGAGCAAGGGGGCATTAGGTATGCCTACACTTGCTCAGTACCTCTTCCCGTGGGTAACTTCAGAGTGGAAGAGAGCCCAACCCATTTAAAAGAACTGGTTCCAGAGCCCAAGATGCATGTGTCGAGATGAGCCTTACTATGTCTAGTTGGAACTTCTTGACTTTGTGCACCAGCACAGGCTCCTTTCCTGCTAGAGAAGGGGACATTCCATGTCCCCAGAGCCAGGTTCTGGAGCTGAGGATCGGACCACCAAGGTCCCTGCCTTCGGCCACCCCACGGCTCATATTGCACTCAACCACTATAGCCCTTCTCACATGTGGTGAGCCCATGAGAAGCGTAACCCTCGTTGTTCTTTCGGGCCGCATGGTTGCAGGCCTGACCACCAGGCATTCGCTTTTGATCCCCATCTCCAGGCCTGGCTCCAAAGGGATGCCCCAGTGTCCCATGTCCGAGTGAGGGACAATGGTGTCCAGTTCTTTTACTCATCTAAGCTGTGCTTTTTCTGTTCCCTCACCGAGGACCCATTTGCCTTTGGTGACCCTATAAGGGGCATAAAGCCATAGACCTTACCTTCTCAGTTCGCTGGGACACACAAACCCCTCCACCACAATAAAATGACAGCACAGGGAGGCGATTAGAAGGTTGAACAAAAAATTGTCATTTACATTAAAAATTTCAATAAATCAAAGAAAATGTGATTTACATGGTGATTTACATGGTAATTTGGAGCACTATGTATGTAAGAATTGCACTACCTTTCCCTGTAGAATCTTCAATGCTTCAAATTTGCCTTCTAGGTAACGATGTGCCACCTCCAGCTCACATATTAATACATCGATTACCTGTCAAACACAAGTGAACTGTCAGTCTAAAAGGCATATAGTTGTTAGTTATTCTGCCTTCTTACCTCAATAGACTCCAGTAGTTTGTCTCGTAACTCTTCTTTGGGCATGTCAGCAAAGGAGCCAGCTGGAGAGTCGAAAGATGTAATCTTGCATCAAAAGTTATACAGTAATCCCTCGCTTATCACGGTTAATGGGGACCAGAACCCCCCGCGAAAGTGGAAAATCCGCGATGTAGGTACCCCCATGGATGGATGTACAGGTACAGTAATCCCTCGCTAATGGCTGTTAATGGGGACTGGGACCACCCGTGATAGACGAAAATCCGCTAAGTCGGGTTTGCCCCCCCTCCAGCCCCCTAGGAATTTTTGTGAAAGGGTTTGTGAGTACCAGCATGTTAAAAATATGGAAACAGTATTTATACTTTACATATTTGAGACAAAGACTATAGCAGTACACATATTTACTTAAATCTTTACGAATAAAACCTTACCCAGTAATTAATGGCAATAAACAGCTATGCCCTACCAGTGATCAGATATCCTGTAGGAATAATAAGGTGGCCAAAGGAAGAAATTCAGCCCAGGGACGTTAAGACCTCATTGTCTTTATGCAGCTGTGACAGTGTAGCCTCCACATCGGCTGGCCAGCTATCCTGCGGTGCGCAGCCAATGTGTTTATGATTAGACAACTAAGGAGGTGAAGAGACACTGCCGCTTTTTTCGTACAAGCCCAATCACCCCCCCCATCTTCCTCTCCATCTTCCTACACACACACACACACACACACACACACACACACACACACACACACACACACACACACACACACACACGCGTAGTAAATACAACACCGATCTCGGCAACCACTTGATTGAACGGTGTTTGTTTTTCTTTTCTTCTTTCTTCCCATTATCTTGCTGCTGTGGACTGTAAATTTCCCCAGTGTGGGACAAATAAAGGATATCTTAAATCTTAAATTACACAGAGAGTAACCCACGTGATAAGACAGCAGGGAGGGTGCTGGGTGGGGCTGAGAAGATGCGCTGCCAATCAACAAGGCTGCACATCATGCCATTGATCCACTCGTGCTGTCATTTGTCGATGTTGGCACTGGGAACCAATCAAGTTACAGCCATGCACAAAACCTCTGAGTCATTCGGCATTATTTTCTGAATACAGTACTTTGGAAAAAAAAACAAAAAACGTGATGCACTGAGGCCGCGATAATCAAAGCGCGAAATGGTAAGGGATCACTGTATATGTACATGTGTATGAGTATATATATTTATAAGGCCAAATTTAATGGTATACATGCATATAGAAGTAAATGTTTGTAGTAATTAACCATGTACTGCAGTCGATGTAAATAAGTTTATATAACGCAACATACAATTTTACAAAAATTGTAAAAGTATTATTCTTGAATATTTATTTTACTTTCAACCACTCGACATGTTCAGTGGCATCAGTGCTATACATACACATATAGTTCTTATTTTTTTCTTTGTATTTTTGCCCTCTATGGACAATAAAAGCGGTATTGTGCTATGACCAAAACATAAATATAAATCTATATAAATAAAACATGAATTGGAATATTTCATATCACACATTTTTTTTTGGGATGCGACCCAAGCTGAATGGGGGATGGAAACCACCCGAGGGGTGAAACGAGGATTATTTATATATATATATATATATATATAAAAGATATGTGAGTTAGGTTAGGCTAGTGTATAAATAAAATACAGTAAACATAAACATGAAATATACATGTAGTCCTGTATATGTTGCTCTTTGTGACTCGCTGTTGTTTTGCTGACTTTCGCTGCCTCTCGTGGACCTTTTGCGGCACTTTTGCTTTTTTTTTTTTTTTTTTATGAATATTTTTGAAAAATCCGCGATGCACTGAATCCGCAACAAGTGAATCGCGAAGTAGCAAGGATCACTGTATTGTGAGTTAGGGTATTCTACATTTTCCCACACATACATGGGCATTCCATTTGTATACATACCCATTTTGATGATAATTGACAAATTTTGGAAAATTTAATGGAAAAAAAATGCTGATAAAAATGATGAATAAAAAAAATGCGGGATTAAGCACTGACAGAAGTGGGGTTTTGTCCGAAAGTGTAAGCATCACTCACTGGACCAATGTCAGTCACTACAGTTGGATGCTACATCTATAAGTACTACTCAAAACTACTCTGCAAAGCAAAAGCCATTCATCTTCAACACGCTGAGAAGGTCAAAATGTCATATTGCAGAGGCCTTTTATTTTGAAATGGAACATCAGAGCTGAATGCCAGTACCCTAGTTGGATACCTGGGGTGCCCTAGTGCAGGGGTGGCCAACCAGTAAGGGACAAAGAGCCTTTTTTTTTTTTTTTACTGTGTTACTGCACAAGAGCCACATACACATGGGCATCCCATCCTCGCACGCACACACACACACACACACACACACACACACATACATATGCACGCACGCGGGTGCCCAACCATGCGCTCGCGCACATATGCACTCACGACACGATGAGCAACAGCCATAACGACCTAAACATGAACGAAAGCTAAAGACACAAACACACAAATCTTTTTTTCCCTCCTATTTCCTCCTGTCACCCCTTGCAGTCGACTTGAGACCAGCCAGCTGGCTCCAGGCCGATTGTGATTGACGTGTTGGGCACCCCTGCCTTGACATCAGAGGTAATTCGCTGACTAGCTTAGCGCTTAGCGCCATTGTTTGCGCATGAGTGGTGATTTAGTCATCTGATTGTTTGCCCTCGATGTCAATCAAGTAACGGGATTGATGATAGGCTGACATAGTATGTTCTGTGTATTTGGCGCCGTTGTTTGAATGGCATTGCCACCGCCGAGGCGTTTGCAACGCTTGTCGTGTGAAAGTCCAGGAGCCGCATTGAGCCAGCCAAAGAGACGCATGCGGCTCCGCGAGCCGCAGGTTGGCCACCCCTGCCCTACTGTGTCAAAAACCAGGTGTGGTTGTGGGACAACTAAGATTCATTCATTCATTTCCCAAACCGCTTTATCCTCACTAGGGTCGCGGGGGGTGCTGCAGCCTATCCCAGCTGTCTTCAGGCAGTAGGCGTAGGCAGGCAGTAACCTGAATTGGTTGCCAGCCAATCGCAGGGCACACAGAGACGAACAACCATCCACGCCCACACTCACGCCTAGGGACAATTTGGAGTGTTCAATCAGCCTGCCATGCATGTTTTTGGAATGTGAGAGGAAACCGGAGGAGCCGGAGAAAACCCATGCAACCATGGGGAGAACATGCAAACTCCACACAGGAAGGCCGGAGCTGGAATTGAACCCAGTACCTCTGCACTGTGAAGTCAACGTGCTAACCACTCGACTATCGGGCCGCCACCCAGTATTCAAATATTTGTAATTAAAATGTGAATAACCATTACTTTATTGACAGCCCTCTATTTTTTTATGTTATGTTTGTGTAATGGAATAAGCTTTAGTTGGACCATGCAAAGTTTGACTGTCTTTCCATCTATGTCTGTCTTTTATTCAGTTCGAACATGTCATGTTGAAGACTTAAAAACTGCAGTCAAAACTATTCTTGAATTACCATTACCTATGAGTGGCATCTTCCAGGTGGACATTTTCTCCCAACCTTCAGTCATTAATCTGGGCATACAGGCTGCTTCCCTTGCATGGCTTCGTCTGTACACATCTCCATCAGGTGATATAGGCCCTCGAGGTTCGGTGGAGCTTTGGCTCTTTTTCCTGGTTGAGAGGGATGTTGTCCTGACTGTCATTCCATCACCCAGGTCTCCAGTCACCAGGTCATCGTCCAGGCTGATGGCCTGATGGAGGTGTGGCATCAGCATCAGGCCAAACTCTAAATTACATGGAAAACAGTATGAAGCTCAAATCTCATGTTGTAATCAATTAGAATTAAACTCTGGTTCATTTCAAGATGTAGACCAGGGGTGGCCAAACTTTTTGGACCGAAGATCTACTTTTCGTTCAACCAACCTCCCGGGATCGCCCCTTCCCGCGCACACGCACACGCACATGCGCACACACACACACACACACACACACACACACACACACACGCGCGCACACACGCACACACACACGCATGCGCGCCATGATGAGAAGCCAAACACGGAAGCAAGCAATGCACTTTTGCAGCCTCTTGACTATTGTAGCTCACACGTACTGTTTTAAAGTGCTTCCCTCAGCCCTCTAGATTCCTATTCTTTGCCCGTGCCCTCGGTGAACTGTACACGAAGCAAACTGAATGAGAATAATGACGATCAAAGATATAGTACAACAGCTCTGATCACAAGCTGCAATTGCAGCGCTAACAACTTCCGCTAACGTAGTCACGCCCCACCGTTGGCCACCGTTGGTTAAAGATTTACCTGCTTTATTTTATTTTATTTTTAAAATCTTTCTTTGGGAAAATGAGACTGATAGGATGATTAGGGTGCAGTGTGCATTAACACAAAAAATATATTACTAAAATGTACAAAGACACACAAATTTTTTTTGTTGTTTGTTTTCTCCTCTACACCTTTCGGATCTAATTGGGACGAGTCCTAGATCTACCGGTAGATCAGGATCGATGTAATGGGCACTCCTGATGTAGACAAACTATTGAGTTACCACTTTTAAACAGTGTCATAGTTTATAAATAAAACGATTATCAAAAATAGTCTTTGATTCGTTTATTTATTTAGTGTCACATTCCTGATGTGCCGTATTTTCCGGACTATAAATCGCTCCTGAGCATAAGACGCACCAGCCATAAAATGCATCATAAAGAACAAAAAAAGATACATTAGTCACACTGGAGTATAAGTCGCATTTATGTGATAAAATTCAATCCCAAGAACAGACATGTAGAACAGACATGTCATCTTGAAAGGCAATTAAAAAAAAAAAAATAGAAAACAACACGCTGAATAAGTGTACAATATGCTTACGTTACATGACGCATAAATGACGAACTGAGAACGTGCCTGGTATGTTCAAGTAACATATTAAGAGTTATTCAGATAACTATAGCATAAAGAACATGCTAACAAGTTCACCAAGCCATCAAGTCACTCCAAATCACTAAATCTAATGGAATCTTCATCCTCTTGTGTCACTTTGAAGCAACTCCACCAACTCTGGAGGTAGAAGATGCAGCGCTTCCTATTCTACGTCGCTTACATCAGACTCATCGTAGTTTTATCAACACAGGTCTAGAGCGGCCTCTTGAGGTTTAATGTGAAAATAACGTGAAATGATATAATAATGTGTTAATAATTTCACCCATAAATCGCTGCAGAGTATAAGTCGCACCCCCAGCCAAACTACAAAAAAACTCGACTTATAGTATACACACATCGACAAAATTGTTGGTACCCCCTGTAACCCACAGTGGTCACAGAAATTACTTTAATCTGACACAAGTAACAACATACAATGAAAATAAACCAGTGAAAATCAGACATTGCTTTTGAATTGTGATTAATACAATACAATACTATACATCCTGATTTTAAACAAAATTATTTTTACAAAACTAATGAAACAGGCCTGTCGAAAAATGATGTGGATGTGATGAACTTTATATTTTGTTGCACAGCCTTTTGAGACAATAACTCCAATCAATGTTTGTAATGTTGAGTGATTTTTGTCCCTCTGCGGGTATTTTGACTCACTCTTCATGAGCAACATGCTCCAATTTTCTCAAGTTTGAAGGGGGCTTTCTCCAGTGACATGTTCCAGGTCCTTCCATAGATGTTCAATAGGATTTATATCAGGGCTCACCACTTCAGAAGAGTCGAATGATGTTTTGCTCTTAGCCATTAATTGTTTTGTCCTTGATAGTCTTGCGATTTCATTGTACCATGAACGGATTCAAGAGACCCTGTGCCAGATGAAGCACAGCAGCCCCAGAACATAACAGAACCTCCTCCATATTTGACAGTAGGGGCAATGTTCTTTGGTTGGGATGCTTCTTTTTTTGTATTTGTGCACAGTAAGATGGTTGCCTTCGCAAAAAGTAATTCTTCTGTCTCATCTATCCATAGGTCATTCTCCCAGAAACTTTGTGGCTTGTGTCAACATTCATCCTTGCAAATTCAAATCTCGCTTTTTTTCTGATTTATTTTCAACAGTGGTGTCCTTCTTGGTTGTCTCCCATGAAGTGCTTCTGGCACAAACTGTTATGGATCTGTTTGTGACCAACAGGTGGCACTGTAGGGCTCCGCCTGCAGCTGCAGAGCTGTTGGTCATTGTGTCATTAGTTGTCACTTTAAAAGACTTGCTGTCCGACCACTCGGTGTCCGATCATTGTTGTTGTCACTGCTTCTGTTGGTTTGTGTTTATCACATCATAATTTTTTGCTCATGCCATGGGTTTTGTTGTTACTTTGAATTCTTGTTGTTTTCAGGGCTTTGCTTGTTTTGCATTTGGTTTTATCAGTGTTTGATTAATACATTTTGTCAAGTTCACCATGCTCCTCCCTCCCGCCTGCTTTTTGGGGTCCTCCACCACCACCGACCATGACACAAGCAATGATGGGTGGTGCAATCTGACAATGATGTGACTTGATCTTGGAGATCGCCTTCAATTTCTGTGGAAGTTCTTATGGGCCCTTTATGACCATTCTTACGACAGTCGAACCTCGTTACAACGTACCTCGAGGGACATAATGAAAGTCTGCATTATAACGGTAGTGCGGTGTAACCATTTCCAATTAAATGTGTGCCAATTACTTTGTATAATACAGTTTGAACATTTATAGATGTGAAAACATGAACATGTAAGTATAAACATGTCAATTATGTTGATAGAGTTTGAAGAAAAAAATGCTTTTATAAGATATAAAACAACTGTCGTGTTCCTAATTCATTTCTGAAAACATTCAGTCAACAAATGAAAAGTGCCTTCTCCAGTTTAGAATGTTTCGCGCCCCGAAGCCGTTAAGATCATCTTTTAATCTGTTGGCCTCGAACTTTGCCATCATTTTTCTACTATTACGAATGATTATCGAAATTGCTGATTTTTAGTAGTCTTGGCTGAGCTGCATCTGTAAGACTCCTTTTCGAAAGTGAGAGACAATTTCTGCATTCACTGACAGTGAAATTTGCTTCCATTTAAACAGATGTTTTTAGACGATGTGCTCAGGACCGCGCTGTGTGTTCGGAACTACAACAATGTACGAGTTGATCAGTAACATTGTAAGCAACAGGTGAATCCTGCGCTGTATATAAGCAAGGTCGCGGCGGAAGTTAGCTTCCCACAGTTTGGAGGAACGAATGAATTTTCACTATTTTGTGGGAAAAATCTGGTTGTTTTAATGAAGTTTATGTTGTAAAGGTGTTGGTTGTGAGGAAAATCAACAAATGGAAGATGAATTAGGTGAAATTGGGACTTTGAAATGTGAACATTGCAGGGGTGATAATATAAACGGGGTACGTTGAAAAGAGGTTGAATTGTATCCATCTTTTCGTGTGTCAATTTTCCTGTTTGTTTGTCTGTTAAAAATCCTTATAACATACCAAAGCATTTTATATGTCAAAATAACGATTTTCGGATTTTTAATGATCTTTATTGTTCATCATTAGTTACTGGAAATTAAAGCATTCGAGTAGACTCGAGTAGAATCCTAAACCGTATGAGTTGACAGGTATGGGTTTGTAAAGACGGGGTGGTCTTTAAACCTGTTTTTAATTGGAACCCTCTCAGGACAGGTGTTGCAGATTTGTAACTACCGAATACCTAGACTACACCTGGTTCGAGAACTTAATTTGAGCCTGAGAGGGATCTATTGAGAAGGGACTCTTTCAAGCGTTGAATGAGTGGTTGTGCGCCGGCTAAAGACGTGGTCTTTAAAGCCGTTTAAAGCCCTGAGCCATACTAGTCCCTATCAGGCATATAGACAGTCGAGTCTTTAAAACTGTTGAGGGCGACGGTGTCCTGCACGTGCTTAAACTCC
Organism: Hippocampus comes; assembly: GCF_001891065.2. Taxonomy (NCBI): domain Eukaryota; kingdom Metazoa; phylum Chordata; class Actinopteri; order Syngnathiformes; family Syngnathidae; genus Hippocampus; species Hippocampus comes. The sequence goes on along the minus strand of NW_017842057.1, from coordinate 2,777,809 downwards.
GTGTGTAAATGTGTATATAGAACGTTACCTAGGTTGAATGTAATCGAATAAAACTCGCTAAATGAGTGACTGTGTAACTGTGTGAGTGGAGGTTTGCTACCTCATTAGAACAGGACATTTGTTGTGGCAACTGTCTGAGGAAGCAGATGCAAGAATTTCCCGCCACTTTGGTGGTAGAAGGTTGGAAATTACCTCAGTCGGAGAAATTGTCACCCTGTTCAAGGGAAAAGTCAGCATAGTTACCCTTTGTAAACCGCTGACTCTCAAATTTGCAAAATG
>NW_017842057.1:2773060-2776165 GCF_001891065.2 Hippocampus comes | reverse complement strand
CCCCCCTTTCAGTCTGTGTTTTAGCTGGATCAACACGCCACCATACATAGCGGTAGCTTGTTGCTGAGTCACCCAGTTCACTGCTGCGAGTCAAAATACACTTTGGCAGCTTGAGGAGCCTAGATGACACAAAAATGCCGTTTTCCAACTTCACCGCTAAAAGCGGACAGCGAAACTCACGGCCAGGAAAGAAAAACAAACCGCCATTTATTTGCCGAGCATCCAGTACAATACCAATGTGCTTGACATGCCAGGAGTGAAATTGGCTTCGTTAACTTAGATTGACTGCACGTTTTAAGGTCAGCAGTGGCATTTTTGAAAATCACACACCCTAGGTGGTGTTAACCAAAGACAGTTGCGGCGTAGATTCAGGCACTTGGCGGCCTTGAGCAGTGTATGGTGCGAACTCTGCATGCTGGAGGAGTGCTAGGAAAAAAACAAAAAAACAAAACAAAACAAATGGATGAGCTGCTGCACACTAACACGAAGTTTTTTGTCGCCTGCTCGGCATTTATTTTGCATGGCTATGTTGCAATGTCGATCCCATTTAACACTGGAAGAATGCACAGTAATTAACCCTGCTGCTTTATTCCTGCTTCCTGATGGGTGTTTGTTTGTCTGTTTGTTTGTTGGACATATAAACAGGTAATAGTGATTTGAGAGGGTGTAGGAGGAAGTACAACGAACTTGTCTAGTCCGACCTCTCGTTCTTTGTGTGTTTTCATTTGCTTGATATTAATATTGCAATTAACATGCATGGCAGGCTGATTGAACACTCTGAATCGTCCCTAGGTGTGAGCATGGGCTTGGATGGTTGTACGTGTCTGTGTGTGCCATGTGATTGGCTGGCGACCGGTTCGGGGTGTTCCCCACCTACGGCCCGAAGATGGCTGGGATGGGCTCCAGCACCCCCCGCGAACATTGTGAGCATAAAGCGGATCGGAAGGTGCATGATTGAATGAATTAATTAATATTGTAATGGGTCATTTATTTGGTATATCTCGTTTGACAGGCTAAGGAAGAAATCTAGATATTGACAAGCGCATTTCCCCTTATGCATATGATATGTTTGTTGTTTTACATCACTTTTCTCTCTTACTCATAATTGGTGCCTAGCATATTTATACATCACTTTTCTCTCTTACTCAAATTTGATGCTCCATTACATTATGACATCTCATTAATTTATTGACTTAAATCTGGTTTATATAGTTATTTTGCGGTTTGCTTTTGAACCTGTTTTTGGACACAGCAAGTGGGTCGCACATTTTCTGGCCAACATGGTGGCCAACCTGATTGTGAGGAATTGGCTGAAGTGTTACATATGTATATATGGTAATTCAACAACGATGAGTGTGAGGGAAAAGTGGTTAGGATGTACTTGGCTGACTATCAGCAACATGATAACGTTTTAGGTTAAGTTCAAATTCCAATCGGTTAACAAAGAATGTGGCGAAAAACAGTGAACCATCATGAATTATCTCACGCGTTGGCAGGGGAAATGGTGTCTCTGGTTCGGAAACATTATACAACCTATGGTTTGAACCAATGTTTTGGTACACAAGGTAATTTGTATCTAGAATGGGGTCCGTTTCTTTGAGCTACATTTTCATTTCAGATAATGCACATGGGTTCCGTTGAATTAATGAGGGGATGCCATATTGCCTGAGTTTGGTTGAGGCTTTTCCAAAATGGGTCGAAAATTTACGGCAGTGGAACACATTTCGTGAACAGGTTAATTGATAAAATAGAATGCATGTTTCACATTTTATCTGAGACACTATTGCTCCTGCCATCCACAATCTGCAGGATTGGTAGCAAGTATGAAATTATATGGTTAAAATTCAATTAAAGAAATTGAATTGATTTATATGTCAATATTACGAGAATGGTGTCTCCTTCTTTGCTTGAAATATTGTTTGGGAGACCATATAAATTACTGATATTTTCTACACAATTGTGAACTGGGTAATGAAGCTAATTCGGCTGACTATATGTGAGAAGGTTTAGTAAAAAAAAAAAAAAAAAGGGAAATGAATTGAGATTCGGGTAGGATGATTGTGCTTTTTCACGGCAGGATGAAATGGTGGTTCCAGCGGACCTGGCTCTGATTCGAAACATGAAAAAGAAACATCGTACTTCTATGAAGTGTTGCTGACCACACCCATTGACGGGCATTGTAAAAAGGTCATCTTGATAGAAACATCCACTGAGGAAGGTGAGCGAAGTCCGGTGACGCGATGGGCACAGTATTTTAGTTACTGGGAACATCAAACGACCGGCGGAAGAAGTTGCAAGACACCTTTGCACTCATTTAGGGTGTGTTTCTGTCGACATGCTAGAATATCAGTAGTGGCATGTCATTTCCTGTTATATGATCACACTAACATATGGAACTCTGTGCTGATCTTCTCCTTTTTTATATGGTATTTGTGCTCTCCTTTAGCACATATGAAAGGGGATGTATTTCTTGATAATAACCTACATTTTGCTCATAGATCTAGACCAGGGGTGTCAAACTCATTTTTATCTCGGGCCACTTTGGAGTTAAAAGTTACATCGTCCTTCGGTGGGTCGTTACGACGGTGAAATTGAATTAAATGGTTATATTTTATAAATTGTGCAACTCAACTCAACTGTGTTTATAGAGCAACTTAAATCAACCATCACTGTATACAAACTGATGTACATGGAGTGAATATCAGCAATACAATGATGAAATGATTTATTAATCACAACAATTCTGAAACCAGTCATATTTTGTTCAATTATTGTTTGAGTGAGCGTTAACAGGAAACAAAATTATCACAAAATCTCGACATTATTGATATAAAAGTTTGTGCGTGAATTGTTTTCACAGGCCACATAAATTTATGTGGGGTTTTGACTTTGACACCTGTGATCTAGATGATCTTGGGAAAAGAAAAGAAAAAAAAACACATTTCGACACAAATTGTTGTATACATTTTGGTTTTGGAGGCAAAGTGTTTTATTTATAATCGATCTAGTTGATCTCATTATAAAAAAAAAAAAAAATATATATATATATATTGAGAAGGGAACACCCCAAGAGTGATAAAAAAAAAAAAAAAACACAATTGTTTT
>NW_017842057.1:2754519-2772182 GCF_001891065.2 Hippocampus comes | reverse complement strand
CCAGCCGGTTCAGGGTGTCCCCCGCCTACTGCCCGAAGACGGCTGGAATAGGCTCCAGCACCCCCTGCACCCTTGTGAAGATAAAGCAGATCAGAAAATGGATGGATGGACACAAACGTCAGACCATCAGTCAAATAAAAAAAAAAAAACACTCAATTAAAAACACATACATGCACACAAATGTGTACAAAATGTAAACGAATAATTAAGATTATTTATTTCCAGTCAATACGGTCATTATTTATAAAATGTTTTGAATTTATCATATTATATATCATTGGCACTGGATCAGAATTCCTTTGTAAAATCTGTTCAATTTGATATTTTTTCACAAATCTATCAGATACTCCTTGTCAGTCCACATGTGTGGGTGCTATTTATTTTACAAACTAGTTGATAGATTGATTATTTTTAGTTATCTTACATTCGCTTATTATTAATGTTATTATTGTTATTTTGATATTGATTGATTGATTGATTATGCTCGCAAAGAAGAAAGCTTATGCCTGCAATGATAAATTGATTATGCTTGCAAAGATGAACGCTTATGCCTCTAATCATTAATTGACTATGCCTGCAATGAAGAACGCTTATGCTTCTAATAAAGATATATTAATCATTATGTACTCACATTTATAATCCTTTGTATTATATTTATATACTCACATTTATAATCAAGAATGCTTAGTGCACTGTGTGGAAGTTTAGGGACGCAACCACCTTTCCGAGGACGTGGTTGGGAAGAGATAAGTGTTAAGACTAAACAGGAGCAAGGTTGGACAGTGAATGGAGCCATCAACACCAGCTGCATCGTGATGTTTTTGTAACAATTGCACACATGTACGTAATTTACACCCACATACACACACATAGTCAAACAAGTTCAGTGTGTCTTCAACAGCCCCCACCCTTTAGGTTGGACACACCTATGTAGTAGATTCCCCAATAAATAAGGGGGTGAAGGGGGAGATCGTGAGGGGTGACGTGCCGAGAACTGAAACCGAACGCTTCTCCTCGTTCCCTCCTGGTACCAGAATTGAGTCTCCTGTCTCCTCCTTGTGTTTTATTCCTGAGTGTCAAATTGGATAAACCTGACACTGTGGTACATGTTTAGTGTGGCACACACCTTGTCATCAAACAGCATAGTGACAATTTTAAGTCGCGTCACTGCCTGGTTCGAAGTTTGAAGACACCTGGCATGTGAAGCTAAATAGAGGACACACCTTGATTAAACGTCCTTATGGTTCAATTTTTTCCCTCCAATCTTTTCTAGGGGTACCAATTGTTTTGTTGAGGCCTATTTCGCATGTTTTTTTTTTTTTTTAATCATTTGATTGAATATCAAGAAGGCATCAGCTGTGTACTATATAACCGCTTAAATGAACAGGAGACCATCCCTGGCATTTAAAAATATAGAAAGAAGGGGCACCTGTCAGACTCAATGATATCAGCATCAACATCTTAGCACCCTTGGTTGCCAATACATGACTTCATCTCCAAAACTCAATGGACATTGTTGATCAAGGTCAGACACCCAAAGCTGGACAAAAATGAAAATATGGTTTAATTCTGTTACATTCTTTTTCACATGCATTCCAACTCAGGATGTACAGCCATGGCCAAAGGTTTTGAGAATGACACTCAAAATGTATTAATTTTCACAAAGTCAACTGACCATTTTTTTTTTTTTATGATGGCAATTTGCATGTACTCCAGTATGTTTTGAAGAATTATGAGATGGATATCAATAAATTGCAAAGTCCCTCTTTGCCATGAAAATGATCTGAACTGAACTTCAAGGAGAGAGTATCAATTGCTGTGAAAAAGGCTTCAGGGTGCCTAAGAAAGTCCAGAAAACACCAGGGCTGTCTCCAAAGGTTGATTCAGATGAGGGAACTGAGCACAATGGACCAGAATTTCCTTGAAGCTGTCTGAAGTAATTTTCCATGGCCTTGCCGAAAGCCTCCCATACCCGAATTTTCTGCTCATTGACCACCGAAGATGCATTCCGCTTGGCCAGTCGGTACCAGTCAGCTGCCTCCGGTGTCATACAGGCCAAAAAGGACCGATGGGAGTCTTACTTCAGCTTGACAGCATACCTTACCACGGGTGTCCACCAGTGGATATGGGAAATGCCGCCATAACAGTCACTGAGCACCTTGCGGCCACAGCCCCAATCAGCTGCCTCAACAACGGAGGCACGAAACACGATCCACTCTGAATCAATGTCCCTGCCTCCCCTGGGACATGGGTGAAGTTCTGATGCGGGTGGGAGTTGAATCTCTTTCTGACAGGGCATTCTGACAAACCTTCCAAGCAAACCCTCACAATACGTTTGGGTCTGCCAGGTTGGACTGGCATCTTCCTCCACCATCTGAGCCAACACACCACCAGGTGGTGATCACTTGACAGCTCTGCCCTTTTCTACACCCAAGTATCCAAAACATACGGCTGCAAATCCGACGACACACTACAAAGTCGATTATCAAACTGTGGCCTTGGTTGTCCTGGTGCCAAACGCACATATGGACATCCTTATGTTTGAACAAGGTGTTCGTTCTGGACAAGCCGTGACAAGCACAGATGTCCAGTAATAGAACGTTACCCAGATTTAGATCGGGGATTGGGGTGAGGGTGGGGGGGCGTTCCTTACAATCATGACCTTGCAGGTCATACTGTCATTGCCCACGTGAGCATTGAACTCCCCCAGCAGAACGATGGAGTCCCCAGAAGGAGCAGACTTCAGCACCCCTTCTAAGGACTATATCTAGTCAGAACTTCTCTGCCTCACACACTAGCTCCGTCTCCTCTGCCAGAGAGGTGACATTCCATGTCCCTAAAGGTAGTTTATGTAGCTGGAGATCGGACCAAGGTCCGCCAAGGTCCCTGCCTTTTGCCACCACCGAGCTCACAAGACAACCAACCACTCTGGCCCCTCCTACAGATTGTGAGCCCATGGGAAGTGGGACCCACGTTGCCTTTTCGGTCTGATCCCAGTTGGGCCCCATGGGTGCAGGCCCAGGCACCAGCCACTCGCCAGTGAGCCCCACCTCCAGGCCTGGCTTCAGAGGGGGGGGGCACGGTGATCTGCGTTTGAGCAGGTGAAAACGAGGTCCAAATTTCATACTTGTAAAAGGGGGTCTCTGAACCGTGCTTTCCCTCACCGAGGACCTGTTTGGCATGGATAGCCCTGCCAGGGGCCTCAAGCCCCAGACAACTTAGCTCATAGGATCATTGGGAAACACAAACCCTCTCCCACTGTAAGGTGACGGCTCATGGAGGGGTCCAGTTATATGCTTCACCAAGATTTATGAAAAGTCGGAGGCATATGTAAGAGCGCAAGACCTACATAAAAGTCTCATGCAGCGATATGCTAATCCAGTGGTTCTTAACCTGGGTTCGATCGAACCCTAGGGGTTCGGTAAATCGGTCTCAGGGGTTCGACTGAGCGTCTGCCATGCAGCGTAAGACACACCTGACTCAATTTGTCAATGAGTTATGCCACACCCGCTTGGCAATCACTGGCTGCAGATGATCACTTTACATTGCTAGTCCAATCAGTGCTGCGGGAAATTCAGTTCACTCATTTGTCTACATGTGCCTGTCGTGATCATACTTTGTGCGGTTAAAAAAAAAAGTATACTTTTCTTTTGAAATTCTATTTACTTTTTTCTGTTTTTAATAAATGCGTTTTTTAAAATATCTTGAATTTGAAAAAAAAAAAAATTCACGAAAGAAGGGTTCGGTGAATGTGCATATTAACTGGTTGGGTTCAGTACCTCTGAGAAGGTTAAGAACCACTGTGCTAATCGAACAAGAAGTCCGCCATTTTTTTTGTTATCTTTAAAATCTGACCCCCTTATTGGCCTTTCACAAGTATACTGGTACATTTTTAAAAAAACCTGTCTTGACATTGTGGCTGGATCATATGATGTTCAAGACGAAAAGTACAGCTTTTTATTTCATTCAATTGTGCTCTTGCAAATATTGAACAAAACAACGCTGGTTCTATTTGTCACCTAGGTCTCTGAAAATTGGGAGGTATAAGTAAGAGCCCATGAACTTAAAAAAAAACTTTTTAGAGACATACCCTAATCATAACAGGAAGTCCACCATTTCCTTTCAAAATTTCCACCTATAAGAGGCCATACTTTATTGAACTCTCCAAAGAGATTTGTATCTGATGTACTTCAAAACTTTGGCTGGTTCACCTAAGGCAGCGGTGCCCAAACTTTTTGGACCGAAGATCGACTTTTCGTTCAACCAACCTCCCAGGATCGCCCCTTACCGCGCACGCGCGCCATGATGAGGAGCCTTACACTGAAGCAAGCGATGCACTTTTGCAGCCTGTTGACTATCGTAGCTTACACGTACCGTTTTAAAGTGCTTCCCTGGGCCCTCTACATTCCTATTCTTTGCCCGTGCCCTCTGTGAATTGTACACGAAGCAAACTCTGAATGAGAATAATGACGATAAAAGATATAGCGCAAAAGCTCTGATAACAAGCTGCAATTGCAGACTGCTGAGCGCTAACAACTTCCGCTGACGTAGGTCACGCACCACCGTAGGTTAAAGATTTACCTGCTTTATTTTATTTTATTTTTTAAATATTTTGTTGTGAAAACGAGACTGATAGGATGATTAGGGTGCAAGTGTACATTAACAAAAATATATTACTAACATGTACAAAGACACACATTTTTTTTTTTCCCTTTCACACCTTTCGGATCTACTTGGGACCAGTCCTAGATTTCCCGGTCGATCAGGATCGACGTAATTGGCAGCCCTGACCTAAGGATATTGAAAATTAAGCATTTCATTTTGTTAAATGCTGCTCACTTTGCAACACACTGTTTGATAAGAAAACACAGTTGTTTTTGAAGGGCTAAAATACACAAAAATTCCCAAGATGTTTTATCTTCAGAAAATGTTGGAAAGTATGGTGTTTCTTCACTATTTTCGTGCACAGATAATATATGGATATGCGTCGCTGCAGATATCATGCGTGAGGTATTATTTCACGTTATCAATCAAAATTAAACAGGACATACGAGCTACAGCAAATGCAAGAGTGAAGTTGGGTCAAGTTATTTTATATGCCATACTGCACAACGGAGTCTCAAAGAGCTTCATAGACCGTAAGTTGACAATGGCTGGCAACATTCCATGACACCAAACTGGGCAAGAAAAAACTCAAAAACCCATTTTGAGGAAAAGTAACCTGAAGAAGAGACCATAGTTGAGGGTCTAAACTCATGAAAGTTGCACACACATCATGCCTGGCATTTATTAAAAAAAAAAAAACAGAGGTTTACTTTGCGATTTTCAGAAAATTTTAATTCCATTGTCCCAGTACCCTAACTTTCCAGTATCACGTGCCAGTTCCCCAAAGTAGCCCGGGCTGCAAGGGCCCGTCATAGCTGCTCGCAGCTCTCGTTTACGGTTTATTGTTTTACTCAATTGCCAGTTTAAACTTATTTCACTGTTTTATTTATAGACATAGAGAGGGTGACCTCCTACAAGTACCTAGGTGTTCTTCTCAACAATAAACTGGACTGGTCTACTAACACGGACACCCTGATTAGGAAAGGACACAGCCGACTCTTCCTACTCAGGAAACTGAGGTCTTTTGGGGTTCAGGGGTCACTCCTTAAGACTTTCTATAACTCGGTGGTGGCCTCGGCCATCCATTACGGCATTGTCTGCTGGTAAGGCAGCATCTCGGCCCGGGACAGAAAGTGACTGGAGCGACTGGTCAGGAGGGCCAGTTCTGTCCTAGGCTGCTCCCTAGACACTCTGGAGGAGGTGGGCAACTGGAGGATGCTAGCTAAGCTAAAAGCTATGATGGAAAGTCCCTCCCACCCCCTGCAGCCCGCCCTGACAGCACTAGGTAGCTCCTTCAGCCAGAGACTGTTACACCCGCGCTGCAAGAAGGAGAGACACCGGCGCTCGTTCCTACCGACTGCTGTCAGGCTGCTGAATAAAAAATAAAATGATGTGAAAAACAATTGTAAATTGCACAGCCACCTTATCTATATCTATATTGCACTTAATTAAACGGTGTACATTTATTTTGTGAATGCAAACACTTTGTTTTTCTTCTTTCTTCTTTCTACTCACAATCTTGCTGCTGTAGACTGTAAATTTCCCCAGTGTGGGACAAATAAAGGATATCTTAAATCTTAAATTATTTTCTTTGACAGAATGGTACAAACAATTAATTCTATCGACAAGAAGATGCAATTTCCCCCGTTGTATGGAAAATAAAAGGTCTATTCTACTCTTTTCCAGAAGATAAACTAGGCAATTTTAATATTTCTCAATCCAACATTGTGGCATTGAAGGCATTTTTCAATTCCAGTATGGAGTGACCCCGTACAAGTACATGGATAGTCCATTTAAGACATAGTTAGATGAAATTTCCCCAGACACAAACATTTTCAATGCAAGTCTTTCCAGAAGGGCGTTCGCTATGGTGGCCAAAAATGATCTGCAAATTCAGAAGTACAACTTCATCTTACCTGTTGCTTTGAATAAATAACGTAATCACAGCCCAAGTCTTGATCAGCACCACTGCCTAACAGTACCACAAAGACTAAGAATCCTGTTGTCTTTAAATCCAAGAAAAGAGTCGAAGGCCACTGTTTTCATTAACTCCGATCATAGCAATTCTCACCAATGAATTTCCTCAACATCTTCACATTTGGTGTGGCTGTGACAACTCTGGTAACATTGTAAAGAGAGTATCTACGGCAAATGTTTGACTTTAAAGTTGAGATCATTATTCACCAGAGGGAATATTCAAATGTTTGTTTAACAGTTTCAGCTTCATGAGCAAATATTGACTCAAAGGGTGTGGGCGTGACCATGTGCACGAGAGAAATGAGGAACAACATGTCAGCAATGAACAGCACAAAGGTACATACAATGAGTTCAAGAACAATTAAGACAATGTGTATTTTCAACAGTTTATGACAAGTGGAATGAAAACTCTTGCTACAATAGTTTAACATAATATAACATGAAAAACAAGTTGCTTCTCTTGAACTGGCATCAAATAATGGCAATATTTCAACTGGAAGTATGAAGTAGTATTTCCTTGGTATTAAGGTAAGACCTCAAAGAAATTCTGTCCTTAAACTTCCGAAACGCATAGCTCAGCTCAAAAAAACAAAACAAAAACCGAATCTCACATTTACCATCAGTGTGGATTTGTAAATTGCACGTTAATCACTGTTGTATTCTTCAATCATCATGTCCGCCTCCTCTTCCTTGACACAAGTTGTTGGGTGCTGCGGGTTACTGGCTGGTAGGCACTCCTCATATCTTTCCTGTACATCCTCAATGTCCTCCACATTATCACTTTTCAGCTGACCTTCATGTTCTGTCAGGGCCTCTAGTTTGAACCTGATCATGCACACAGACAAGAAACTGATGGAAAAACAATCACATTGAGCCACAATAGACATTAAAAGGTGATATACCATATTTCCTTAAACAATGGCCAGGAAAAGTTTATTTACTCAACTACAGAGAGTACGAGGCCTTTTGGAGGAGGCGTTTATCTGCAGAAATATTTGTGTAGGACGGGTGGAGCTAAATGATGTTCGTTGATTGGTCATTGGAGTACACACATACATACATATATTCATATACACACACACACACACACACACACACACACACACACACACACACACACACACACACACACACACACACACAGTGGTACCTCTACTTATGAAACGAATTAGTTGTGGAAGAAATTTCTTAACTAGAAAAGTTTGTAAGTAGAGACGCGTTTTTCATGTAAATGCCCTAATTCATTCCAAGCCCACCCAAAATTCAGACATAAATGTTTCCTAAAGCATAAAAATGCATCAAAATATGTAACAAATACATGTTACAATGAGATTATTGCACAATAAATGAGAGTTGTGCATAATGTAAAAAACAAAGAAGAGAGTCAAGAATAAAAATGATGGTGATTTAACTTTGAACTGCGTCCTCATCGTTTTTTTGCCCTTTAGTTCATGTTCTCTCTCAGAAGTGGTTTTTGCCTGGAGTTTTGAAAAGAACTGATCCAAGGACGTTTGCTTTTGTCGGCTTTTAACAATCTTTCAAAAATGTCCAAGGCAAACATCAGTATTGTGAGCGATCGCCCGACTGGTGAACACTTTTTCTGGTTGATTCACATTTACGTAAAACTATCGGAACACCTCATGACCCGAGGGGCGAATGACGAGGACGCTCCATAGACACATATCTCTCTATCTAAACGCAGAGACACATACGGTAGAAGTCCCTCTTAGCCAATGGGATGCCAGGATAATGCTCGGTAATAGCCAATGGCAAGTATGTTGCGTTTATGAAACTCGGAGCTCCGAGTAGCAGGCCATACTGTATTTTTACCTTTCGTATCTTGAAATTTATTTCGTAACAAGAGGCAATATTTCCTTGTTGAGACGTTTCATAACTTGAAAATTTCGTATGAAGAGACATTCGTAAGTAGAGGTACGACTGTATATATATTTCATGATTAAGATTTAAACATGATTTTAAAAAATCTAGTTTGGTAATTTAAAAATAATGTTGGACATAAAGAAATTCACTGAAATGAAAACTACTTGCCCAAAGTAATAAATGTGAAAATTGTTTCTTTGTATGTTGAAAAAACTTTGCAAAGGCTAAATGAATACATCATGGTGATTCAACGGGTACACCTCAAACAGGCTATGAATGGTATAGAATACGAACTGTACCTCAGAGAGAACCTCTTCAGTGGCAAGTGCCCCACATCCTGGATAAATGTTATTTCTGCTGAAAAATATAAAATATGTGATGTCACACTGACAAGGTTCTCACACAATAACAAAGAAAAAAATTAAGCTGTTGTATTAATTTTGTATTTTATGTTTCGTCAGAAACTCACGTCAGAACTGGGTAAATTGGACAGCAGGTTCCCCACCCCACCTCCCCTTTATCACAATCTATTTGAAACAACAAATCCGCTTTTTGTGGAACATCACGTGACCAAACCTGGAATACGAGCTCCTTAACTTCCTGCTTTTGCCACAATAACAAGCAGGACAATGGCTTGATTATTTGAAGCCAAACTTGCGCAAAACAACATTAAAAACAAAAAACTTTATGGCTAGTGTCTTTGGACCAACGTTGAATACATCTGTCATTTATACTGTACAAATATAATATGATACATGAAAACAGGCTGTCCAGGCTCTCCTTAGAGATAGGGTGAGAAGCTCTGTCATCCAGGAAAGACTCAGAGTCAGTGAGACTAAATGAAGTGGCTTGGGCATCTGATTAGAATGCCTTCTGGATGTCTCCCTGGTGAGTTGTTCTGGGTATGCTCCACCAGCAAGAGGCTCCGGGGACGACCAAGGACAAAATGAGAATGTCTCCCGGCTGGCCTGGGAATGCCTTGGGATCGCTCTGGAAGAATTGCAAGAAGTGGCTGGGGAGGGCTAAGTCTGGGCTACCTTGCTGAAGCTGCTGCCACCCGCAACCTGACCCCAGATAAGTGTTAGAAAATGGATGGATGGATGGATGGAGGAATGAGCGGAACAGTTTAAATTTGAAATAGATTCAGTCAAAACATATGGAAATTAGCGGTAAAGGGCCCCAGGCTTTTATTTTGAAATTTTGTAAATAAAAAATTCATGATATGAATGAACTGAACGGCTTAAAGTTAGAATGGGTCAAGAGATATGAAAATGAGAAGAAGTACGGACTAAATAAACTAAATAAACAAACAACAGGAATGAGCTGAACATTTCAAATTGAGGGATGGGTGACAGGCAGTGCTTAATGGTTATGTTGCTTGGTTGGGAGTTGTGGCCTGCTCAGCCAAAACCTGAAATTCCCTAAAAAAAAAAAAAAAAAAAAAAAAAGAGTTGCCAGCCCTACCTGATTGGCTGAAGTGGTTGCTGGCTGAAAGTGACAGGGGGTGAGGGTTATCTCATGTGACAGGCAGCTGTTAAATAACTACACCTGTGTCACAATGGTTTTAAACTGAGCTCAAGGGCAGAGCACGCACTTCGAACAAATTGGTCTCATGACTTCCAGGTAAATGGCTGGAGACACAAATTCCATGGACTTGTAAAAACGGCACAGGTTTGGAGAAGGTGTAGATTTTTTCCAAATTGGTAAAACATGACTGAAATAGGGCAAGTTTAATGTCCAGGTTAATTTCCCCAAGACTTCTAGATTCTTCATGAACAACTCTGCTCAAGCCAACATTCAAAAGCCTAACTGAAGTTTGTCATTGACCCATCTTTGGACTTTGGCGCAGTTACTTGAAGTTGCAGAGCACAGGGAGGGAGGGGGAGACGATACGGAAGCCCGCAGTCGCGCCAACTCAAGCAACTCCCGCTTGATACGAACGAATAAGTCCGCGCCACTATTTTCTATCCAAAACAGCGACATGCAAGTGACTCTTTATTGCAGTGAGTTTTACTAGAATTGCGAATTTTTTTACGTCCTGTAGATCATGGCATCCAAACGAAGAGGAATAGTAATGGCCGCGGAAGAGAAAGTGAAGTGTATCTGATTAAACGAAGCGGGTTACAAAGTATGAATCATTCAGGAGACGCTTGGAGTCTGAAAGACTCAAATCTACGAGACTTTGAAAAACGAGGAAGCGACTCTTGCTCAGTCCGATTCTGACTATTTCCATGCTCAGAGTGAATTGCTTGTGGCTCGACGGGCAGTCGAGTAAATAAACCTTTTCTGGAATGGTTTGACTGTTATCGTGCTAAAAACTTTCCGCAAACTGGACCGCTAATAGGAGAGGAAGCGAGTTCCAGAGCGTTAACTATGAGCATCGAAGACTTCGAAGCGTCCCGTGGCTGGCTTCAAAAGTTCGTTGCGCGACATCAGCTGAGCAACGCTGTCATGTGTGGTGATCGAGGGGAGGTCAAGTCAGAGACAATGAGTGAGTGGAAAGAAAAGCCACCAGGTCTCTTACACGTCTCATTTTGTAGCAAATAGTCCTAACTTTGTTATGTTTTGTCCTATACCTGTACTGTGTGCTGCAGTTTTTGAGCAATATATTGTTGCACTTTGTTGCTTGTGTTGTCACATGTATGTTGTTAACATACTTGGACGTTCATACAGGACATATACCATAGTTGTTTCACTGTTCTCATTAAAAAATAAAATAAAATAAATAAGTATGGGAATACTTTAATGCTTTTGTTATGTTGATGTTATGTATGGACTGTCAACATATACATTTTTTTGTATGTACCGTATCTTGTGCTGACCCGGCCCACCTGTAAAATTTAGAAATCAATGTGGCCCCCGAGCCAAAAAGTTTGCCCGCCCCTGTCCTAGAGTGTGCTTTTGAGCATGCCTCTGAACTACGCCTTGATTGTTTACCTCTGCTTGTTTATTTCCGGCAAGATGCGCACCAAATGTATGGACTTATTGTGTAATGTGCTACTTTTGCCACAGAGGTGGATAATAACATGAAAACACTGTGGAGAAATTAATGTATTCAACTTAGGCTCACAATGGTGAGGGTGCAGTGTGGAGGGTGCATACAAGAACTTCCTGAACTACAAAGACCAAGATTCCTTGCGCATAGAGCAAGGCCATGCGCAGAACACAAACCAAAACCTCATAGCCAGATTGCGGTTTATATAATCCAATATACAGGTTAGAAAAGGAGTAACCCACGGGTCTTATTCCAGTTGTTGCATGCGTTTATATGACCTAAAATTCCAAATACTGCCAATATACGGGTTTTAAAAGGGTTATTGATTGCATGTAAAACAGACCATGACATATATATATATATAAAGGAAAATATCTTCCGAATGGGAGGTCAATATTTATGAGGGAATTGGTATTTTGGGGAGAAATGTATTTTTTCTTTTTTTTTTTAGAAATGTCGTATATTTAGTGTGTGTGTAAGTGTGTGTGTATATATATATATATATATATATATTTTTTTTTTGATGCAGTGCCACCTGAGGGATTATTGATCACAGGCATTCAATTGTGGTTTTCGGCCTGGCACCTTATTGTGTAGGGATTCTTGAAATCTTTTAATGTTATTATGGATCATAGATGGAAATCCTTCAATTACTTGTAATTGTACGGTGAGAAATGTTGTTCTAAGACTGTTGAAATATTTGCTCATTTAATTATTCATAAAGTGGTGAAGCTCGCCCCATCCTCCATTCTAAACGACTGAGCCTTTGGCGGGATGATCCTTTTATACCCAATTATGATAGCTCGGCCCAATTAACCTGTTCACCAGTGGAATGTTCCCATAAAGTGTTTTTGAGTATTCTTCAATTTTCCCAGTCTTTTGTTGCCTCCTCCTCAGTTTTTGGGGAAAATGTTGCCAGTCTCAGCTCCAGTGCTAGACATCACAATTGCATTGATTTTAACCCTTTCAGGGACAGCGGTTACTACAGTGGACAGCTTATCATGTTATCAGGTTACAGGGCACATGAAAAGGTTAAAGTAAAATAAAGACACAAATAAATGAAAAAAAATCTAAAATCCAGCAGTCACGAGTGTGTGTGTGTGTGTGTGTGTGTGTGTGTGTGTGTGTGTGTGTGTGTGTGTGTGTGTGTGTGTGTGTCACCTTGGTTCTTGAAGGGGTTGGTGAATTTAGCCAGATATGGTAGCAACTCTGTCTGGAGGCTGACAGGTGTCATACAGAAATGGCGAAACAGGAACTGAGCAGCCAAGCAGTTTTCCCGATGCTAACGAGAATAACATCAGACTAATTATGTAAAATTACAGCAAAGGATAATTCCATTTCATCCATCCATTTTCCAAAATGCTTCATCATCACAAGGGTTGTGCGGTGTGCTGGAGCCAATCCCAGCTGTCTTCGGGCAGTGGTCGGGGGACACACTGAACAGGTTGCAAGCTAATCGCAGGGCACACGGAGACAAACAACCATCCACGTTCACATTCACACCTAGGGACAATTTAGAGTGTTCCATTAACCTGCCATGCATGTTTTTGGAATGTGGGAGGAATCCGGCGTAGCTGGAGAAAACCCACATAGGTGCAGGGAGAACATGCAAACTCCACATAGGGAGGCCGAAGCCGGAATCGAACCCTCCACCGGGAGGCCGATGCGCTAACCACGGGAACACTGGGCCGCCCAAATTGTCATTCAACAAGCAAAAAAAAAAACCAAAAAAAAAAAAACCAAACCTAAAAAACATCTTTTGGTATTGGCATTGTAACAAAATAAGATTTTTCAATTTCAATTAATTTAGCAAAACGTTTTCCATGCAACCTGTCCTCATGAGAGTTACAGGTCAGACGGAGTCTATCTCAGCTATCTCTGGGAGAGAGGCAAGGCAAACCCTGAACTGGTCACCAACCTATGACAATATAATGAACATAATGTCCATATTTTTCTTGATTTTTTTTTTTTTAATGTAAGACATTGCACCAGTTTGCAACTTTGTGCCTTATGAAAGTTCTGCAAAGCATCATCATAGTTTCACCATGTCTTCAGTCATGTGTTCACCAATAATAATTTACATCAGTCTACAGTATGGTAAACCACAATGGACAGAATAAAAGCTGCTGAAGTCCTACCTTCTTACTGACCAGCAACCAGTTGGGTTTGTGGAGTGGTCTGAAGCCAACAGCTATTTGTTGAGAGTTGGAGTGAAGAAGCCCTCTGGTGGCCACCGAAGACGCATATTCCCTCATGGTATTACTACTCTGAGAACAGAACAGTGCAACAGTGAAGCAGATCCATGTAAAAGGTCTGTGAACTTAAATCCACAATCAATCTTGTTATTTTGCATCCAAAGTGCAGACCCGGCCCTTGCTGGCTATTTGACATCATGTAAATTAGCAACAATTTTAATTTACAGATCTTTTTTTTTTTTTTTTTTTGAGCGATGCATTAATATTAGATTGCGAGTCTACTTTTTGGTTTTGTTTTCAAAACGTTCATGCATAGTTAAGCTAACCATCCAATCAGATGTGAGGAGGTCAGCGTCTGACATGTACTCGCTCGCTTTCTCGACGTCTTCCATCTCAGAGAAGAAGTCCAGGTAATTCTGGTGCAGGTACAGGTTGAAGAACTCCCCGGACACATACGAATGTTCTATAACCCACTATGAGACATTCAACAGGAGAGATTATTGCAAAGTGTTAATAAAGGCCAAGTTTATGCTATGTTAATGTTTATGTTCAAACAGTGTGCATTCGTACCTCAGGGTCCACTTGTAATGACTCTCGATGGTGTTGCGAAAGGTGTGATGGTAACTGAAGTGCAAAGGCGCATTCAGCTTCTTGAATACATTCAGGAGTCCCCCCTGGATTTATGCAAGAAAAATTATTTGTCTAGTGTTTGGGCTACATAACATTTCTCATTTACATTTTGAAGGGCCATATTTTAATTGGTCACCTTCGGTTTGTTTCAAACAAATGCAAGAGAAACAAGGTGTACACATTTAATAAATTTTACTTATCAACCACAATACGAGACAGCTTCTATGACTTTGACAATCGGCAGGAACCTCACAGGTTCAAATGTTTGTCTTTCAGGAATTAAAAGGAAATGTTCTATTTTATTTCCCAATCCGAAGGAGCCAGCTAATTCTGTTTGGTAAATTAAGCAACTTGCAGAATCTGACAGGACTAGTGGACAAGATCCACATCGTCAGTAGGGCCCTGGAAGGTGCATTAAAGAATATAAATGGACCCCCATTAAATATGGATCCTTGGATGCAATTTCTGCACTGGAATATGGAAATGACCGCCCAGCCTCCCAGCCTGCATATACTGAGATCAGTGCCTTAACCCTGGAGAAACCAAGAACCCTTTTCTTCTTTAGAAAATGATGAATTATACATTAAATGACTGCTATATGTTCACTGATCATCAAAATATATGTTTTTTTCAAATATTTAATGCTTTAATCCTAATTCAGGATTAGGGCCAAATTTTACCCTTTGGGGTTTAAGGGTAGCATTTGAGTATCAGAATTTATAGGGGCCAAATTGGACCCCGTGGGTTCTCCAGGGTTGAAGTCGTGCGTGGCAGCATATAATGTTGTGGCAGCTTACTTGAATAGTGTTCCCGACTGGAGAGGCTTGATCGTCTGAGCCCAGTTTAAGTGTATATGGCATTGCAAATATATTGCATGTACTGTATTTGTATTACAAACTGTTCCCACCAACATCAACAACTCATCCTGGACTCATGTTCAATCACTGATTTGGGATGCTAAAATACTTCCAATATATTACACTGACATTTTTTAATACGGCACCAGTTATCATTATGAGCAGACAACCACTAATCGTGGCCAAAGCTAAGCCAGCTGTGAGCAAAGCTGCCAAACTTTCAAAATTCACTTCTAGAATCATTTGTCAGCATTTCCATACATAACATAACATAACATAACATAACATAACTCCAGGACCCCCATTACCACAAGATATTTTGTAATCTGATTAAAAAAAAACATTAACCGTTCAATTCCACAACATATGCATTCCTCTATATTCATAATGTGTTTATTTATTGCCTCAACCATGAAAGGATGAGAATGTAGTCATATAAAATTAAATATATAATTATTTTGCCTTGATATGAAATTTATTGTGCTCCCGTAGCAATACATCCATCCACCCATCCATCTTTTGAACCACATTGCCTCACTAGGGTTGTTATACAGAAAAAGTGTCTTTTTGTTTTTATGATGAGCAAGTTCATTCGTTGTTTACCAGGGAATGTAAAAAAAATCGAAAAATGCAACATCACAATAAATATAATTTTTCGTAATTATTCAATATATTAGTACCATTACATCAATGGCTGTGACTGTGAGCTAATATCACTAAAATAAATTAACTACATTGAATGATGTAATATTAATGCTTTAAAGAATAGGTTGG
Organism: Hippocampus comes; assembly: GCF_001891065.2. Classification (NCBI taxonomy): domain Eukaryota; kingdom Metazoa; phylum Chordata; class Actinopteri; order Syngnathiformes; family Syngnathidae; genus Hippocampus; species Hippocampus comes. The sequence goes on along the minus strand of NW_017842057.1, from coordinate 2,756,268 downwards.
CACAGTGATAAACTGATGAGCACGTCTGCCGAACAGTGCAGAGGTCGAGGATTCGAATTCGGGCTCGGTCTTGCTGCTGTGGACTCTGAGGTGGGCTCTCCTTTCTCTGGGGTTGCAGTCACAAAGGTGTTTAAAAAGACCCGGGAGGTCTATTCAGAGGTGCTGCATAGGATGGTCCATCATGAAGTCGAGTCTCAGATTCTGGAGGAGCAGTGGCGTGTTTTTGTCCCAGACATGGAACAGTGGACCAACTGTACATCCTTGGCCGGGTCTTTGAGGGTGGATGGGAGTTCACCCAACCAATCTACATGTGTTTTGTGGACTTGAGAAGGCATTCGACCCTTGTGGAGTTCTGTGGGGTTTACTTAAGGAGTATGGGGTATTGAACCCCCTGATACGGGCTGTTTGGTCCTTATACCACTAATATAATGGGGTTGGTTTGCATTGCCGGCAGTAAGTCGGATTCGTTTCCAGTGAGGGTCGGGTTCCCTTTGTCAAAAGCTACCTTTTGTCACTGATGTGTTCATAACCTTTCTGAACAGAGTTTAGTGGCGTCTATACTGCATCTCTGATTTTTGCAGATAATGTGGTAATGTTGGCTCCTTCAAACTGAGTCTCACTGGAGCGGTTCGCAGCCAAGTGTGAAGTGGTTGGGTTGAAAATCAGCACCTCCAAATCTGAAACAATGGCCCTAAATCAGAAATGGGTGCAATGCCCTCTTGGGGGCGGGGATGAGATCTTGCCCCAAGTGGACGGGTCTTATGCATGAGGGAGGGCAGGATGGAGTGGGGAAACCAACAGACGGATCAGTGCAGCGTCTGCTATGATGCGGACTTTGTGTCAGTCTGTCGTGGTGAAGATGAAGCTGAGCTAAAGGGCTAACTCTCGATTTACTGGTCGATCTACTTTCCTACCATGGTCACGAGCTGTAGGTCGTGACAGAAAAAACAAGATCCCGGGCACAAGCGACCAAAATTTGTTTCCTCAGCAAGGTGTCTGGGCTCTCCCTGAGAGATAAGGTGAGAAGCTTGGTCATACAGGAGGGGCTCAAAGTCGAGCCGCTTCTCCTCCACGTCGAGAGGAGCCAGATGAGTTGGTTCGTGGATCTGGTTAGGATGCCTTCTGAATGCCTCCCTGATGAGGTGTTCCGGGCATGTACACCTGCCAGGTGGCCCCGGGGATGACCCAAAACATGCTGGAGAGACTATATCTCCTGTCTGGCCTGGAACACCTTGGGATGCCCTGAAGACCTGAAAGAAGTGGAATGGAAGTCTGGGCTTCTCAGCTAAAACTGTTGCCTCCACAACCCGAGCATGGATAAGTGGTCGAGAATAGATGGAGTTTCCACTTAACGATTTAGTCCTTGTCGACATGTAGCCAGGTATTTTGCGAACGGGAGATGTTTTTCTTCAAGTTTGCCATGTCAGCCACACATTCCCGAAATATTTTTTTCAGTAAAAACTAGTTTTTGAAACCTGCGGTGAAAAATGAAATCTGTGGACATCTCCAAATCCAATCACAAAACCCTCATGATGATTAAAATAAATGGCACTCAGTTTCCCTTGCCCGGACGCGGGTCACCGGGGCCCCCCCTCTGGAGCCAGGCCTGGAGGTGGGGCACGTTGGCGAGCGCCTGGTGGCCGGGCCTACACCTATGGGGCCCGGTCGGGCTCAGCCCGAAGAGGCAACGTGGGTCCCCCTTCTCATGGGCTCACCACCCATGGGAGGGGCCAAAGGGTCGGGTGCAAC
>NW_017842057.1:2748021-2754204 GCF_001891065.2 Hippocampus comes | reverse complement strand
CCACCCTTTTTGGAGTCCTTGGAGGGTGTGCTGGAGAGTACTCCTGCTGGGGACTCCCTTGTTCTGCTGGGGGACTTCAATGCTCACGTGGGCAGTGACAGGGAGACCTGGAAAGGCGTGATTGGGAGGAATGCCCCCCCCCGGCAGAACGCGAGTGGTGTTTTGTTACTGGACTTCTGTGCTCGTCACGGATTGTCCATAACGAACACCTTGTTCAAACATAAGGGTGTCCATATGTGCACTTGGCACCAGGACACCCGAGGCCGCAGTTCAATGATTGACTTTGTGAGTGTATCATCGGATTTGCGGACGCATGTTTTGGACACTCGGGTGAAGAGAGGGGTGGAGCTGTCAACTGATCACCACCTGGTGGTGAGTAGGCTCCGATGGTGGGGGAAGATGCCGGTCCGTCCTGGCAGACCCAAACGTATTGTGAGGGTTTGTTGGGAGCGTCTGGCAGAATCCCCTGTCAGAAAGAGTTTCAACTCCCACCTCTGATCGAGCTTTTCCCATGTCCCGGAGGATGCGGGGGACATTGAGTCCGAATGGACCATGTTCCGTGCCTCTATTGTTGAGGCGGCGGCCAATCTGAGTTGTGGATGTAAGGTGGTTGGTGACTGTCGTGGCGGCAACCCCCGTACTTGCTGGTGGACACCAGCAGTAAGGGATGCCGTCAAGCTGAAGACGGAGTCCTATCAGGCCTTTATGGCCTGGGGGACCCCAGAGGCAGCTGACGGGTATCGACTGGCTAAGCGGAACGCAGCTTCGTTGGTCTCCGAGGCAAAAACCCGGGCGTGGGAAGAGTTTGGTGAGGCCATGGAAGCCGACTTCCGGATGGCTTCGAGGAAATTCTGGTCCACCATCCGACGTCTCAGGAGGGGGAAGCAGTGCACCACTAACGCTGTGTACAGTGGGGATGGGGCGCTGCTGACTTCGACTCGGGACGTTGTGAACCGGTGGGCACTTCGAAGACCTCCTCAACTCCACCAACACGCCTTCCTTGGAGGAAGCAGAGTCTGAGGACCCTGAGGTGGGCTCTCCTCTCTCTATGGTTGAAGTCACCGATGTGGTTAAAAAGCTTGTCGGTGGCAAGGCCCCAGGGGTGGATGAGATCCGCCCGGCGTTCCTCAAGGCTCTGGATGTTGTGGGGCTGTACTGGTTCAGAGATGAAAGTGGACTTTTCTGAAAACTCCGGAAAAAAAAAAAAAACCCGCACGCACGCACGCACGCACACGGCCGATCATGCATGAATTAGTTTACACAAAACGCTATTCAAATACTCGACATTCAATGATTAATCTTCCTTTTGTGTGCACACGTGTACTCTTTGTGGCTTCCGCTCAGGCCGAAATTTCGAAATCTCCAAGATATGGCGAGGCCATGAGAATGCGAGGCGAGGGTATTACTGTTGTGGCGACGCCACTCAAGCAAAGCGAGCCTCAGCAGTAGATTATCCGCTGCTCTCTGCTGTGCGTGCTTCAGCGCGAACATGTACGCAAGCGCGTCTTTTGATTTCAACCAATCAGCGCCGACGCAAATAACGTCACACACGACAACAGCTAAGCTAAGTTAGCCTAGACGACATGCGAAGTCGGACGGGCACGATTTTCTGCCAATCTGTGTTTTTCCCTTTTTGGCCAAATATATTTTTTACGACAACTGTCTTGTCCACGGCATCTTTTATTCGTTCCACTGGGGTTTAGCAGGTGTGTTTATAAAGAGACGAAAATTGTTTGGGGACTATCCCCCACTAGTTGAGATGGTATAACCCAAGAGGCAAAATTTGCTGCTGTTGTTGCAGTTGCCATTCGTTCTACGAAACCATTAGCCAAACGCCATCATGTCTTCTGTCGTTTTTACACAAACAAAAATCTCTTTACTGTTACTAGTGTTAGTGCCTCAATATCGCTACGCTCGTGAAAGCAATACAACAAACTCAAACGCGTCTTCGTTCAATGTTGTCAACTAATATCCGGATTAATTTTATGCAAATTTTCCTCAATTCTCCGGAGAAATTTTCATAAAAATTTGAAAAACCCGGAATTCCGGGAAAATCCGGAGGACTTTCATCTCTGCTGGTTGACACGCCTCTGCAACATCGCGTGGTCAGCGGGGAGAGTGCCTCTGGATTGGCAGACCGGGGTGGTGGTACCTCTTTTTAAAAAGGGGGACCGGAGGGTGTGTTCCAACTACAGAGGGATCACATTCCTCAGCCTCCCTGGTAAGGTCTATTCAGGGGTGCTGGAGAGGAGGGTCCGTCAGGAAATCGAGTCTCAGACTGAGGAGGAGCAGTGTGGTTTTCGTCCCGGCCGTGGAACAGTGGACCAGCTCTACACCCTTAGCAGGGTCCTCGAGGGTATGTGGGAATCCGCCCAACCCGTCTACACGTGTTTTGTGGACTTGGAGAAGGCGTTTGACCGTGTCCCTCGGGGAGTTCTGTGGGGGGTACTTCGTGGGTATGGGGTACCGAACCCCCTGATACGGGCTGTTCGGTCACTATACCACCGATGTCAGAGTTTGGTTCGCATTGCCGGCAATAAGTCGGAATCGTTTCCAGTGAGGGTTGGACTCCGCCAAGGCTGTCCTTTGTCGCCGATTCTGTTCATCACCTTTATGGACAGAATTTCTAGGCACAGCCGAAGCGTTGAGGGGGTCCGTTTTGGGGGCCTCAGTATTGCATCTCTGCTTTTTGCGGATGATGTGGTACTGTTGGCTCCTTCAAGCAGGGCTCTCCAACTCTCACTGGAGCGTTTCGCAGCCGAGTGTGAAGCGGTTGGGATGAGGATCAGCACCTCCAAATCTGAAACCATGGTCCTCAGTCGGAAAAGGGTGGAGTGCCCTCTCCAGGTTGGTGATGAGATCCTGCTCCAAGTGGAAGAGTTTCATTATCTTGGGATATTGTTCGTCGATCTACGTTCCAACCCTCATCTATGGTCACGAGCTATGGGTCGTGACCGAAAGAACGAGATCCCGGATACAAGTGGCCGAAACGAGTTTTCTCCGCAGGGTGTCCGGGCTCTCCCTTAGAGATAAGGTGAGAAGCTCGGTCATCCGGGAGGGGCTCAGAGTCGAGCCACTTCTCCTCCACATCGAGAGGAGCCAGATAAGGTGGCTTGGCATCTGATTCGGATGCCTGCTGAACGCCTCCCTGGTGAGGTGTTCCGGGCATGTCCCACCGGGAGGAGACCCCAAGGACCACCCAGGACACGCTGGAGAGACTATGTCACCCAGCTGGCCTGGGAACGCCTCGGGACCCCCCGGGGAGAGCTGGAAGAAGTAGCTAGGGAGAGGGAAGTCTGGGCTTCCCTGCTAAAGCTGCTGCCCCCGCGACCCGGCCCCGGATAAGCGATAGAAGATGGATGGATGGATGGATCTCCAAATCCGCGTTTAGCTGTGGACAGTTTCCATGCTGCCTTTCATCTTTTGTTCCGCCGCCCGTAGAACCGGACTCTTGCCGGCAGCATGAGCGCATGACATGTACGTTTCCAGGTCAGCCTCAGTAATCACATGACGTCACAGAAAAGTAGCTTTTAGATTTCTAGATAATTAGTTGTTAGGAAAGTCATGAAATGCGTCTCTACACCCTTCTTCCCACATACCGGTGTCAGTTCCAACATGTCACAATTGCGTGAACCCTATGTACATGAAGGAGCGCGAGAGCGAGAGCGAGAGAGAGAGAGAGAGAGAGAGAGAGAGAGAGAGAGAGAAAGAGAGAAGGGGGGGGGGAAGATTATGCCAGACATTATGCCACATTATGAAGCGCAAAATATGACAATGGAAATCCCGGACTGTTATCATTAACCTGCTGGGTTTGCACTCAAATAAACCTGTTGTAAAATCACTGAAGGTTGCAGTGGCTCTTGTATCTTTTGTAGTGCTAGCCAGTAATGCGTGTACTTCACAGTAATGCATCAACTTCACTAGAAAATTGTGTGCGTGCCATTTTGGTACTGTTCTATTTTCAAGCCTCTTTTTCAAGCATTTCTGAATTTTCTGTATTGAAAATCACAATTAAATAAAGCTGAGTATGTTTGACAGTCACGCAGATACTGTAATTGCGTGTTTGCTTTGCGCATACAGTATTATGTGGAAGATCAAGGACAAAATACAGTATAAAAAAATAACAGCTAACTCACTTTTACAATGCAGTATCTTTCCCAGTGCTCTAAATAGGAACAAACATGTATCTTTCATTCCAACAGGTGGCTGGCCTTCTTGTCCATTTTTTGGCTTGGATTTCTTCCTTAAAGTTGATCTGGATACAGCCATAACCTTTGATTTCAAAGGATGGTTCCCTCTCAACGCCTCCTTTTGCTGTGGATAGTCTGAAAAAAATCAAAGTTCCTTGCAGTGAATTGGTATGAAAGGCACATCAGCATTATGATTGTTCGTGAAGATTTTCTCCAGACCTGGAACGGAGGCAAATTGTAGGTTGTTAATCGCACTGCGAATGTCTCCTGAACTTCCTGAGCACACCATCTCCAACACTGTCTGATCTGGGACAATGACCCTTCCATTGCTCTGTGTACAGCCAAAGAGTAGTCAAAAAGTGGATTCAAAATAAATTCAAACCAGATACAGTTGTTTGTCACCTTTCCATCCTCATTGGTTAAAATACGAGTCAGAACCTTCATCATAGTAGTTGGAGCCACTGGATTAAAACTGGAAACACAAATAAAGATAATTAAATTTTAACTAAAAACTATTCATTAAAATATAATTCTTATATTGTGCAGTAAGACTCTGAACATATATATATTTTTAAAGGAATGTTCCTTTCTGCAAATGCTTCACAATGTAAACTTCTCAAGAATTGGAATTATGCAGGCATATTTTACTTTTTCAGAAAAGGAGTTAAACTTAAACCAGACTATGAATTTGAGGAGCAACAGTAGCAAGCAAGACATTTTAACATCACATACGACTGTTGTTGCTGGACTGATCAAAAATATCTTTCCCCCATCAAAGGCACGGTAAAAATTTTATTTAAATCCACACAACACCTACCAAAGGACTTAAAAAATATATTTTAAAAATATTTTTTATGGTTATTGAATCAATAATAAGAAGGGACCATCCCGCGATTCTGTCATAGTTCTGTTTTATTTTGTCTCTCCCTCTCGTTCCGCACCTGTGCCTTATCATGTCATTACTGTATCTGTCACATGTTTTAAGAGACTGTCAAGCCGTCACCAGTTGTCTGATAATTTGATTTGCTCTTGTCTCACGTTCAAGTGCTTATTTCTAGATACTCCCTGTCTTAAAACTACAAAAAAAAGCAATCAGAATAATCAATAGGTCCAAATATATAGAACCCACAAATCCTATTCATCAAATCAAATACAATGAAATTCTATGACCTGGTTGACTTCAAAATTGCCCAATTAATGTATAAAGCATATAACAATCTCCTTTGTCAAAATATCCAGAAGCTTTTTGAAATCAGAGATAGTTGTTATAATCTAAGAGGTATTAATCAATACAAAAAATCCAGAACAAGAACAAACATCAAGCAAAGGTGTGTATCAGTAATAGGAGTTAATCTGTGGAATAAGCTTGAGATGGATCTGAAAATTAGTAAATCGCTGGACGAGTTCAAAAACAAATTTAAAAGATTAGTACAAACAAACTACAAAAATCAAAGTTAAGAAGATAAATTCGACATACTTATAAAATATAGTAATATAACGGCTGTTCTTGTTTTGGATTTTGATCAACTCATTAAATATATTCAAGAAATGCAGTATTTATAATGAATATGAGACAATTGATATAAAAAGGAGAATGAATAATTATATACATATATAAATGTCGGTGTGTGTATATGTATATGTGTGTGTGTATATGTGTATGTATGTATATGTATATATAAAAAAAAAAAATCCTCGTCTCACCCCTCGGGTGGTGTCCATCCCTCATTCAGCTCGGGTCCTCTACCAGAGGCCAGGAAGCTTGAGGGTTCTGCGCAGTATCCTTGCTGTTCCCAGCACTGCACATTTCTGGACTGAGATGTCCGATGTTGTTCCCGGGATCTGTTGCAACCACTCATCTAGTTTGGGGGGTCACTGCCCCAAGTGCTCCGACCACCACAGGCACGACTGTCACCTTTACCTTCCAGGCTCTCTCCAGCTCCTCTCTGAGCCCTGGGTATTTCTCGAGTTTCTCGTGTTCCTTCTTTCTGAT
>NW_017842057.1:2740600-2745426 GCF_001891065.2 Hippocampus comes | reverse complement strand
TCGGAAAGACGCAAATCTACGAAACTTTAAAAAATAAGGCATCGATTCAACTCCTGATGACAAGCCACCATCCAGCGAGGAAGCAATGCAAATGGCAACAAATCCATCAGTATGCACAAGAATTACCAGACATTGGTGATCAATGGGACAGTTACTTGCAACTAGCAAGAAAACTGTATGACACGCGGGCAAACATTGTCATAAACCAAAGAATGCATCCAACCAAACAATCCAAAATAGACACATTTTTTTCCCAAGACAGAAAAAAAATAAACATTAAAATACTGTACGTATTTTACTGTTGTGATTTTTTTGGATAAACCTGTATTGCAGTTTTTGTTATATAAAGTTTTTGGACAGTATATTTTTGTATTTTATTCATTGTGTTGTTACACGTGCATTTTTGTCAACATACTTGCAGGTTCATAAAGGACATGTACCATGCTCATTTCCCAAATGAGGAATTTCTGTTATCAGGACAAATTGGACAGCGCAAACACGAGTCCGCACTAGAGAATATTTACTGTATTCGTCACTCTCTCTCTCGTTCCTGGTCCTGTCGTATTCTGGTTTTCTCGTGTTCTGGGCTAGTAGGATGGCTAAAACCCAATAAATCTATTGTGTCTGCCATTTCTATGGTTATCAAATTACTCTGCTCTAACTGACGGACACGTCCCTCCAGCAAGGAAAGCCTTTTGATGAAAAATGCCCAGAACTCCTTCCAGTGCACCTCCAAAGATCGCCTGAGATTTCAACAGCACCTGCACTTCACACGTGTAACACGAGACCATCTCTTTCTCCCCTTTTCTTTTTTTCCTCCAACTTTTTCCTGTCACTTCCTGTCTCCACAATTTTACCAGCTTCACTGCGAGGCTTGAATCAGGACCCACTCCTCACAGGTCATCCATTCAGAAGACAATCAGATAAGATAAAATAACCTTTATTTGTCCCACACTGGGGAAATTTGCAGTCTACAGCAGCAAAATTGGGGGGAGGTGGGGAGAAGAAAATAAAGTGTTTCTTGTATTGAACTGTACACAGTTCAATATAAGTGCAATATAAAATATAGCATTAGCAATATATTTGTAGAATAAATATAATAAATTAGCAATAGCATAGAAAACAGCTTTAGGTGGCTGTGCTATTTGTCAGTGAGTGCAAATTACTTGTGTACAAAATTGGGGCTTTAAATTGGGTTCAGAAAGGGTTAAGTTAGTTAAGGAGATGTATGTCAATCTTTTTAGAAAGGAGAGGCTAAAATTACTTTACCCAGCAGCCTAAAATGAAAAAAAGCTGGATTTAACAACAGCACCCATTTCCCGATGCAATTTAACATCACTGTCCAGCTTAAGACCCAAGTTCAAGACTGCTGGCTTTAGATAAGGAGCCAGGGGGCCCACAAGTCAGCAGGATGGGATTTACAAGGGTTACTGGGACCAAACACCATAACTCCAGTTTTCTTTTCATTTAGGTTTAAGAAATTCAGTGTCATCCAGACCTTGATATAGTCCTGACAGGAGAAAAATGGCCTGAATCAGAAAGTGTATTTTTTTGCTCAGCGGGACATTGATCTGACAGTCATCCACAGAGCAGTGGAAAAAAATAGCATGTTTTCTTCAGATGGAACCTTAGGGCACCAGATACAATCAAAAGAGCAGAGGACCTGAACACTGTGGAACACCATACAACAGAGGGGCAGTGCGGAACTCAGAGCAACTAAGACTAACTCAAAACGTTCTGTCAGCCACTAAACCACTCAAGGGCGCTACGCTACCACTAATGCCTATCTCGTGCTGCAAATGAGCCAACAGAATAATCTGGTGCACCGCATCAAATGCTGCAGTTAGATCTAACCCAGGGGTGTCAAACTCATTTCACATGGTGGGCCACATACGGCCTGGGTAGATGTCAAGTGGGCCGGACCATTAAAATGATACCATACTTTGCTATAAATAACCAAAACAACATGTCTTTCCTTTGTTTTGGTATAAAGAAGCACAAGAACATTAGGAAAATGTTGAAATTAAATGAACATATCTTTTACAAAACATTTCATGAAGCACCTTACATTTCCTTTGACGAATGTGCAATTTACTTTTATCATTCACATATATGCATTGCAACTGATCCCACTGATTGTACAAACTTTAACAAGTAATTGGTTTTGAAAAATATAGTAATGCACTTTAAGATTAAACGAGATTTATAAAGAAAGGAAGTTTTAAACCATTTACACGTGCATATAAAATCTAAATGTAATCCCTGCCTACACCTTACAAACTAAGGAGCGTGCTATTAAATGTGTAAATGTGAGAGTGCTATTGATAGCGTCTGCTGTCATGGGTCTGTCTCAGTGATGGACTGAGGCTGCTGTTGTCTTCTTCTCTGATCAAAACAGTGTCCCCTAGCGGATACTCAATGAATTGCACCTTATTAAAAATATTTATTCTGTGTCTTTTATGCATTTTCTTCACTTTTAAATTATCCTGTGGGGCCTGATTGAACGGCCCGCGGACCGTTTGTTTGACACCACTGCTTTACATAATCATCTCGCGGGCCGGATTAAAGTCCTTTGCGGGCCGGATCCGGCCCGCGGGCCGTACGTTTGACACCACTGATCTAACCTAACGTGCACATTTTGAACATGTCTCTGATCCACTGGTGAAAGGACACTTTGATTCTCTCCTCTTTCATCAACAACTGCTTCAAACAACAAAGTGTATCCAGGAAAAGTGGTTAAGACTGCATGACTGTGTTTATGTCATGTGTTGTGTTATATATTTCGTTATTTTATGTTCACTCTTCTGGAAAGCGCTTTGTTACAGCTGCAGCTATTATGAAAGCGCTAGATAAATAAGATGTATTGAATAACCGGAAACACACAGTCTACAGCAGGGGTGCCCAAACTTTTTTGACCTAAGATCAACTTTTCAATCAACCAACCCCCCAAGATTGTACGTTTACAGCGCTCGCGCGGATACGCACGCACTGGCACACACATGCCATGATGAGCAACAGCCATAAAGGCCCCTAAGATGAACAAAACTGAAAAATCAAGTAGACACGAGAGTTTATGAGTTTGTGAAAAGGATTTCCTGCCTACCTTAGTGGGAGACGTGACGCGGAGGCATGCGACGCACTTTTACAGCCTGTTAACTATCACAGCTCACGTGTACCATTTTAAAATGCTTCTCTTGGCCATCCAGTCTTTGCAAGTGCCATCGGAGAATTGTACACTCAACAAACTTTGACTGATATGAATAATATATCAATAATATAATATATAATAATAATAATAATAAAAGCTATATCGCAACAGCTCTGATTGCAAGCTGCAATTGCAGACTGCTCAGTGCTAACAATTTCTCGTGGCGAAAGTCACACACCACTGTCTGTTAAAGGTGACCTGCTTTATTTTATTTTTTAAATACTTTTTGAGAAAGTGAGACTGATAGAATGATTAGGTTGCAGTGTGCATTAACACAAAAAATATATTACTAACATGCACAGACACACACAAATGTTTTTGTTTTGTTTTTTTCCTCGACAATCCCTCGCGATCAACTTGGGACCAGCCCGCGAGCTACCGGTCGATCGCGATCGACATAATGGGCACCCCCCCGTCTACAGTGTCATTAGCCAGGAGGATGTCATTAAAAACTCGAACAGGGCTGACTGTGCTATTTCACATTAAATTACAGAACAGATTTCAATTCATAACAAACAATTGTTTTTTTTTTTGATATTTAGATCATCAAATTTTTTTGACTCAAATTTGTCTTCTCTAGAAACAGTGAGTATGGGGCATCAGAAGAGTAGCAATTTTGCTGGCTAAAATAGCACAATATCGAGTGCTCACTTTGCGACTCCCTGCAAGCTATTAGCCGTGAATTATGGTAAAAGGCACTGTACTATACAATGTCTGCAGAATAAGAGATTTTTTGTGTGTCCTTAATTCGCGATTGAACATGATTTCAGGATGACCTTATTGATGTTGGTGGTAACAGACTATTGAGCCTTTTCTGTCCGGAAGACGAGTCAAATCAGTTGTCACGCCATCAGGCAATACCAGGAAAGTGTACCAAGGTGTCTGTGTTTTTGTATTATTTGTAAAGATGTTATTTTGAAGTTGGCCTTTCTACGTGTTGGCGGCGTATTACCATCATGCATAGCATAAACAAGTGCTGCTGCGTCTAGCTTCATTATCTTCCCGACTGTGCACACCAAACAAACAGGTACCCCAGACAGGAAAAAGTATTTAAGGACTCATTTCAACCCTAGTAAAATGTTTGTGGCTGTATGTGTATGCATGTGCTGTATATGTGTGGGAATATCTATGCATGTGAAAGCAGATGCATTAAATTCTCGATTTTTATACATGGTGGCTGTGAGTTTGTTCATTAATTTGTTAGTCAATATGTGTAGTCATGTACCGTATTTTCCGCACTAAAAGCATAGATGGCAATGGCGAGTGATGAAAAAAGCGAAAGGGGCGTGGCCTGGCCGGGGGCGTGGCCTGGACGGGAGCGTGGTTACTTACAAAAGTGGCACTAAACATGCTGAAGATGAAGTGTATTGAATTTACACACTATTTGAAAATTGAACAGAAAAAAATCCCAAGATCGCCACTATTCTTTCAAGTGAAAATTTGTGCAGTTTTGCTTATGCATTCCTGGTGAGCATATGTAACTCCAGATTTGCTGCTCAAAATCAAAACTAAAAAAAGTAAACACATTCCCTGCCATATTTAAGATTTGTTCATGACTTGTATTCACAAAGTATTGTGTAAATGTGATAAAAAGCTGTTGATTCTTACCTCATACAGT
>NW_017842057.1:2730135-2739540 GCF_001891065.2 Hippocampus comes | reverse complement strand
TAGAGGGGTCTACGCTCCTTCCATTCCACTCGAGTGGCGTTCATGACCGCCTCTGAAAAATGTAAATTAACTATTACTGTACTTAAATGAAACTACGAAAATTGAAAATAATACATCAAAACAGAAAATCAAGCGAGGAAATCACAAAATAAATTCTATATCCCCCCTACAGAATTTATTTTGTGATTTCCTTGCTTGATTTTCTTCGTGGTTTCATTGAAGTAAGAATTAATTTACCTTTTTCAGAGGTGGCCATGAGCGCCTCTCGAGTGCAATGGAAGAGAAGGCACGGTGACGGACAAAGAGTTACAGTACCTGTATTTGTTGAGACTGTGAAAACCATGAATAAAGTCTGCGTTTAAAAAATAAATAAATAAAACCACAACCACAGCTAACTTTTTTCAACAAATACAGGTGCGTCTTTGTCCGTCTCTGTGCCTTCTTTTCTTCCGGTCAACTCGAGAGGCGTTCATGACCGCCTCCGAAAAACGCATTGGTATTTCTTTGATCGTAGCTCCAACAGTACGATCAGATGTCAGTCGTAGTTATTTATTCCTTTGTTGTGTATTCACAAATGATGAAATCCCAATATAAATTCTGTAGGGGGAGGGCTATAGAATTTATTTTGTGATATCCCCGCTTGCTTTTCAGTTTTGATGTATTATTTTCAATTTTTGTAGTTTTATTGAAGTAATCGTTAGTTTACGTTTTTCGGAGGTGGTCTTGAACGCCTTGAGTCGAACTGAAGAAGGCACGGAGACGGACAAAGACGTACCTGTATTTGTTGACTAAAATTTAAAAAGTGTGCGTTTTAAAAAACACCACCACAGCTCTCCTTTTTTCGGAGCTGCAACATTAACTTATTTCATAAAGCGGAAATACAGTACTGCATAGCCTCTTTTACACGTACCGTATTTTCCGCACTATAGGGCGCACCAAAAAGTCTTCAATTTTCTTCAAAGCTCACCGAGCGCCTTAAAATCCGGTGCGTCTTTTGTATGGTCATTACGGTAATACGTCGACTCCAAGATGGCTCCTTCCTAGAGACATGCTTCCAATGTTATAACTTGCTGTTGGTTCAGTGAACTGTGTCGCTGCTTTATTAAATAAGTTTGTGTTGCAGCTCCGAAAAAAGGAGAGCTGTGGTGTTAATTTTTTGAAACAGTCTCAACAAATACAGGTACGTCTTTGTCTGTCTCCGTGCCTTCTTCCGTTCGACTCGAGAGACGTTCAAGACAGCCGCCTAAAAAACGTAAACTAACGATTACTTCAATGAAACTACAAAAATTGAAAATAATACATCAAAACTGTAAAGCAAGCGAGGATATCACAAAATAAATTCTATTGCCCGCCCCCTACAGAATTTATATTGTGATTTCATCATTTGTGAATACACAACAAAGGAATAAATAACTACGACTGACATCTTGTTGTGTTATTTTGACTTCAAGATGGCGCCGCAAGAGTGGCTGCCTTTCCAGCAGCTCCTATTTATTTTGTTCTTCTACTTCTTCCTCTCATAATTTTGCTGCTGTGAAGTGGGAATTTCTCCATTGTGAGACTATTAAAGGTTTTCTTGTCTTATCTGATCATAATGTTGGAGCGACGATAAAGGAAATGCCAATGCGTTATTCGGAGGTGGTCATTGAACACCTCTCGAGTTGACCGGAAGAAAAGAAGGGGAGGAGACGGACAAAGACACACCTGTGTTTGTTGAAAAAATGAGAGCTGTGGTTGTGGTTTTATTATTTTTTTAAACGCAGACTTTATTAATGGTTTTCACAGTCTCAGCAAGTACAGGTACTGTACGTCTTTGTCTGTCTCCGTGCTTTCTTCCGTTCCACTCGAGAGGCGTTCACGGGCACCTACGAAAAATGTAAATTAATTCTTACATCAATGAAACCATGAAGAAAATCAAGCGTGGAAATCACAAAATAAATTCTGTCGGGGGATATAGAATTTATTTTGTGATTTCCTCGCTTGATTTTCTGTTTAGATGCATTATTTTCAATTTTTGTAGTTTCATTTAAGTACAGCAATAGTTAATTTACATTTTTCAGAGGCGGTCATGAACGCCTCTCAAGTTGAACGGACGCCTCTCGAGTTGAATGGAAGGAGCATAGCACCATCTAGTGGAGGCATTGTAGATTGCGTCTTTTAACACGAAGCGTCGAATGTATGAAAAAAAAATTCCAAAATAGCCATTCATTGAAGGTGCGCCTCATAATCCAGTGCGTCTTTTCGTGCGGAAAATACGGTTTGTAAATATGCAGGTGCTGACTGGGGGAATATATGTGCTTATCAATACACACACTGCCTACAGTGTAGGCAGTGTGTGTATTGATAAAAAAGTCAAGTAGGAAAGTAAGAAAGAAGGAAAAGAGGACAAATTAAGCTCATCAAGGCAACATTTGCAGCGGTCGCTTAAAATTTCACTCCACTCACCCACCTCACAAAATTAATTTTCCCATCAATCAAAGCAAGTTGTCCTGGTCCTGAGCTAGCAAAGCAGCCACAGCCACAGACCATCACCATGCTTCACTGTTGGCAGAATGTTCTTCTTATCAAATGCTGTGCTATTTTTACCCCAGACATAACGGGCCGCACATCTTCCAAAAAGTTTAATTTTTGACTCATCATTCCGCAGAATAATTTTCCAAAAGTCTTGCGGATCATCAAGATGTCTTTTGGTGAATGTGAGATGAGCCTTTGTGTTCTTTTTGGAAAGGAATGTTTTTAGCCTGGGAACTCTCCAATGGATACCATTTTTGGCCAGTATCTTTCTTATGGAAGAGTGGTGAACACTGATCTGAAGTGAGGTCAGCAAGGTCTGGAGTTCTTTAGATGTTGATCTAGGTTCTCTTGCAACCTCCTGGATGAGTTGTCGTCACACTCTTGGGAGTGATTTTAGCTGGTCGACCACACCCGGTAATTTTTGACACTGTTTTCTCCATTTGGGGATAATGGCTCTGACAGTGGTTTGCTGAAGCCCCAGAGTCTTGAAAATGGCTTTGTAACCTTTTCCAGACTGATAGATTTCAATACCTTTTTTCAAATTTCTTCTTGGATTTCTGTGGCTGGTGACATGATGCATTTATTTCTTGAGATCTTCGAGCCTACTTCGCATTGTCTGACATATTCTATTTTTGTGATTTCCCAATTCAACAAATGTGGTGTAATTAGGTTTGGGTGTGACCTGTAAAAATGACCTCAGCGTTCCCAAATCTGTCGTTAGTCCCAGTTAATTTGTGATTTAACAAGGGTGGTGGGCAGTGACTTTTTCACAAAGAGCAAGATAGTTTTGAATTTTTTTACCCCTAGTAAATGAAATTGTCATGTAGAAACTGCATTTCATATTTGCTCGGGTTGTCTCTGTGATATTAATATTAGTTTGATAAACTGAGACCTTAGTGTGTGATAAATATGCAAAGAACATAAAAATCACGAAGTGAGCAAATACTTTTTCACAGCACTGTATATATTCCTGATCGATAGCAAAGTGTATTTAATGTAACCTGATGTTACTGATGTGCAGCTCCTCCATGAGTTCTCTGGGAAAAAGGAATCTTGAGCTGCTGTCCGCACTTGGGCTGTTGGACACAATGAACACCAGGGGAAATCGACTGGTCTTCACAAAGCACCTTGAAGAAACAGCACAACATGAATGAGCGCAACCTAAACATGAAAATACAGTATATTTATCAAAGACCTGAATGCTCATTGGGAAAAAAGACCTTCAAGTCTTAATGTCGATATAAGTTTTCAATACATTTTTTTCAAAGATGTGAACTTGCTCGTTTCTATTCCAGAGTTTGTACTGGGTCATGAAACCCCTTTGTAAAGGTGACTAAACCATAAAAAAACTCCTCGTCACTTGAGCTACTTAGTCACGTGTTTATGTTTCGCCGCTGTCTTGCTACGTGCGTCATGCACGCCAGCACACAGCATGGGAAGGTGTATTTCTTCAGGATGTAGGCAAAGCTTGATAGCTAACTTCAAATTGTCTTGGTAGAAAAGGGCAAAATCGTTATCAGTAAGGAAGTGGCAACCTCGAATCGCCACAGTTGAAATGAGGGTGCTGAGGACTTATACAGCGAGATAGAGGTGACTCATGATGTTCCTTGTTTGCATCAGCTTGGCCATGTTTTAGCCCTACCTCGTCCACATTTTCGAGCCACCCAAAAATTCCGGACGACTGAGAGGTATTGAAAAACTGAAACTGAAAGTGTTTTTTACACTACATGCAATTTGTTCAAAATGTGCAATTTCTTCTTTCTTTTGCAAAATGTAAGTGCAATTGCATTTTACTTTATATTAATTCATAGTAGTTCTTAGCAACTTGGAGTTGGGCAATGTGCAATACTCTTGTCCAGTGGTACACCTGTACTTACGAAATTAATTGGTTCTGGAAGAAATTTCTTAACTAGAACACATTGTAAGTAGAAACACATTTTTCATGTAAATGCCCTAATCTGTTCCACGCTCCCCCAAAATTCAGATATAAATGTTTTTTAAAGCATAAAACTGCATCAAAATATGTAACAAATACACGTTACAATTAGAATATTGCACAATAAATGAGAGTTGTGCATAATGTAAAAAACAAAGAATAGAGAATAAAAATTATGGTCATTTAACTTTTAACAGCATCCTCATCGTTTTTTGCCCTCTTTAGTTCATGTTCTCTCTCAAAAGTGTTTTTTGCCCTGGCGTTTTGTAAAGAACTGATCCAAAGACGTTTGTTTTTGTCGATTTTTAACAATCCTTCGAATATGTCCAAGGCAGAAATTAGTATTGTGAGTGATCGCCCGTCTGGTGAACACATTTCTATTCACACACATTGACACAATGGCAAAGCAGCTATAAGTATTTTGCATTCAGGAAACTCGGAGCTGCGAGTAGCAGCCCATACTGTATTTTTACCTTTCGTATCTTGAAATTTCTTTCGTAACAAGAGGCAATATTTTCCTGTTGGGTTTCGTAACTTGAAAATTTCATAGAAAGAGACGTTTGTAAGTAGAGGTACCACTGTACTTTCCAATACAGTATACACCAATTACACGCACAGAATAGAATGCAGGTTCATTATTGTGGTTCCTTTGCTTGCTGCACCACAATACAATATAAGTATTTCTTGAACATTTATCAAAATTTGTGATATTTCCTGTGAGGGACATTTTTTTTCCAATCACACCAGAGCTCTTACATCAGGAGTGTGCAACCAGTTGATCGTGGTCGATTGGTAGTCCGTGGACTGTTCCCAAGTACAGTAAACCACAAAAAAACAAAAAAACAAAAAAAAAAAAAAAAAAAACGCAGACATTACTTAGAAATGTTTTTATTTAAAAAAATTATTCGAGTATGATTTGTATTCAACATTTACCTACCCCAATTCCAATGAAAGTGGGACGTTGGGTAAAATGCACATAAAAAACGAAAAGTATAAAATGATTTGCAAATACTTTTCAAACTATCTTCAATTCAACACACTACAAAGACAAGCTATTTAATGTTCAAACTCCAGTGCTGTCAAGCCATTTAATACATATATATATATATATATATATATATATATTTTTTTTTTTTTTATTTTAATCACTTAATCGCATTTTTCCACGACTCTTTTCTATTAAGCTTGTAACAGATATTTACATGAATTAAATCTTAGAAGTAACGTTAAATCACCAAATTTAAACTAGATTTAGATTCAGACTGTTCTAATAGTTTTCTTTGATACTTGAATGCAATTCTTCTCTGCAATATATAAATGTTGAACAAAACAATGAAAACTGATTCATGTTTACAGGCATATTATTATTATTATTATTTTATATATATATTTGTCCAGTTGAAACAATTCAGAAAACTTCAGGTTAAGTAATGCTCACAAGTACCACACTCCAGCAGCAGTGATTTGCAAAGCCTTGTAAGGTAACGTGAGCAGAGTATTTTGCTCTGTGATGATACACGAAAAATGTACATTCATACAACTAATACTGTATTTGAATATGGATTTTTAAAGTGTGCAAGAGATTTCTCCAAGTGTCAGGCAAGTAAATTTAGCTCATGTTAGTCCATCTTTGCTCCCGTGACTACTCTAAGTTTGGCTGCACACACACACACGCACACACACACACACACACACACGCACACGCACGCACGCACGCACGCACGCACGCACGCACACACACGGGCAGAGAACCATAGGAAGTAAATAAAACGGCATTAAATTTTTTTTTTTTTTTTGTTTTGTTTTTTTAAATGCTTTAAATAATTTTAACTACCGTAAATTCCGGGCTACAGACCGCACCTGATTAAGAGCTGCATGCTCAGATTTATGAAGAAAAATCAATTTTGTAATTATATGCGCCGCACCGTACTATAAACCGCTGGCCAATGAGTAGGCGGGGGTTTGCTTCTGCGTCCCTGCCGCCAGGAGCGCCACCTCGGGGTGAGGCCGCTGACGTGGTCTCCCGCTGAATCCTCGCAGAAAAAAAACGCAACATTTCTTAAGGTTCAAATAATCTCCATATTTTTATGAGCATGATGAATGCATTGGCACAACGAAATTACGCTGAAACACACAATAAGAGGCCAGACAAGAGAGATCTTGATGCGCATTTGCGTAATTACGAGGAGAAATACTGCAGCCCACTAGGCTTTAAATAGAATAATGCAAATCATATAAATGGGAAAAGATATATGAAATTATTTCTATAGTCAGCCGCTTAAAAATGATCGTCGTTGGCAGCTTTAGGCCCGATGCTGCGCGGCTCAAAACACAGGTAAAATGTGTTCTCTCGTGGCCGCTTGTTTTCAGTATGACGGGGGAGTCACCTTTTGTATTTACAGTCCAAGTGAGAGGCAAATCAAATGTCAGAGGGTCTTCGTCCATATTTATTATTTCAACTGGCTGATGGAATTCTCCGCTATCTTTGTTTGTGTGAATGTGCGGAACGAAAGCACGTTTGTCCTCGTAATTGGGAGGGAGCTGCCGACACAACGTCGTGCGTGAACTAAAAGACAGGCTTCCATTTCATGAATCTATAACACCACGACGGCCCACCTTTAAAACCTTTAAAAGCTTTGGTTGTCTTTTTACATTGGCGCAGTTCTTCTTGCCGGAGCCTCCACCTTCGCACCATCGACTCGTCTATGTCAAGATTAGGCCAAACAAAAAAGAAGTGTGTTTCCGGGAACAAGAAATTTCAGCATAGGGTCGGTAGGTCGCCGTCCTCCTCCGCCGTCCTCCTCCGCCCTCCTCCGCCCTCCTCCGCCCTCGGTTTTTACTCAGCCCGTGGTGTTCATCAAATAGTCTGCTGATTTTTTTCGATACATCAATGGATGCTATTTTCTTAACATTACGGTGCGAGCACACGACTGTAACACAGAAAACGCAGTTTAAACTGTCGTCGGAGATCGCGGCCGCCGCCATGTTTCAATGTTGTTGACAGACGACAGGGCAAACGACGCACGTGCTCAACGTGAATATCGCGAGAGATTGCACCGATGTAATCCCTCTGCACAAAATGTAGAGGGTTGTTTGAAAAAAATGCCGACCGTAAATTTTTTTTTTCGAGGTAGAAATTCTCGGTCGGTCGGGTTACCGGAAACACACTACCGTATTTTCACGACCATTCGGCGCACCGTATTAATGGGCGCAGTCTCAGTAACGGGTGCTATTTCTGTATTTGACACAAACACAAAACGGACTGTATTATTGGGCGCAGTTTGACAGTGCTAAAACATACGCCAGCTTAAACATACGGCATGCATGCACGCACACTAAAAACGCGTTAGCTTGAAGCATACGGTAGCATGCTAAGACATACGGATACACGCTAAAAACACGTTTTTAAAAAGGCGACGGATGCAAAACTGAGTTCGGTTGTACTTTATTTAGCCATCTTACAATGTACTCACGTTTTTCGATCAATCATCATCCAGAAATCCATCAAAGTCCTCATCTTCTGTATCCGAATTGAACAATTGTGCAAGTACCGGTAAGCCATCAAAAACGCCGGGTTCCCTCTCGTTGCGGGTTCCCTCTCGTTGTCAGAGTCACTCTCATTGCCATGTGGCTCCACAGAAGTGACGCCGGCTTTGCCAAAAGCTCGAACAACAGTGCAAGCAGACACGTTCGTCCAAGCAGCCACAATCCATTCGCAAATTGTGGCGTAACTAGCCCGGCGCTGCCTCCCACTCTTCGTAAAGCTGTGTTTGCCATCGATCATCCATTGCTCCCATGCCGCTCGCAACTTTACTTTGAACGCCCGGTTGATGCCGATGTCCAGTGGTTGGAGTTCTTTAGTCAAGCCTCCCTGAATGACGGCAAGCTCAGTGTTCCTTTGCTTGACTTGGTGTTTCACCGCTGCTGTGAGATGGGCACTCATGGAGTCGCAAATCAAGAGTGACGGCGAGGCATGGAAAAAGCTATCCGGTCTCTTAACATACACCTCACTTAGCCACTCTCTCATCTTCTCCTCATCCATACAGCCCTTTTGGTTTGCTTTCACGATGACGCCGGCTTGAAACTTTTCTTTCGGCAGCGTCTTTCACTTAAAAATCACCATAGGTGGCAGTTTCTGTCCGTTTGCATGACAACCAAGAACGACAGTAA
Organism: Hippocampus comes; assembly: GCF_001891065.2. Taxonomy (NCBI): domain Eukaryota; kingdom Metazoa; phylum Chordata; class Actinopteri; order Syngnathiformes; family Syngnathidae; genus Hippocampus; species Hippocampus comes. Next base: position 2,730,920 of record NW_017842057.1, on the reverse strand, counting down.
AAACAGACTTCTCGTGCCCCGTTGTGCGTATCACAACCGTGCTGGTCCCCTTCTTCTCCACAGTGTGGTTCACCGGGATGTCGAAAGTCAGCGGGACCTCGTCCATGTTGGTTATGTGGTTAGGCTGGATGCGTTTGTCGGCAATCTTCTTACTGCAGTAGGTGCGGAAAATGGCCAGCTTTTCTTTGTAGTCCGCTGGAAGTTGCTGAGCCACGGTCGTCTTCACTCTCATGGATAGATGGCACTGTTTCATGAAGCGAAAGCACCAAGACGGACCTCCTTGAATATGTTAAATTTTCAATTCTTCGGCTAACGTTTTTGCCCTCAGTCGAATGGTGACTGTGGAGACGCTTCTGGCGACTGCTCTTTGATTAAGAATCCACCGCTCCAGTTGGTCTTCCAACTCGGGCCACCTCGCCTTCTTTCCACGGAAACTCAGCTTCGTCTTTTTGACTTGGCGAAGCTCGTTCTCCTGCTTCCTCCATTTGTGAACCATGGATTCGTTGGCGTTAAATTCTCTCGCGGCTGCTCGATTCACAAGTTTCCCCGCATAACCGATGGCTTGAAGTTTGAACTGAGCTTCGTCGGCGTGTCTCTTTGTAGAATTCATTTTCGGGGGTTCTTAGAAACCAAAACCGAAGTTGTTTTGCAATAATGCACATACCCACACTTTATACAGGTGCTTGTACCTGCTAGGGGCGTGCCTTTTAGCATCCACTTACACGCCCACCCTTCACTCATTGGCGGACTTCTTCGCCGCATACCTGTCCTCACTCACGTCCACC
>NW_017842057.1:2716909-2726988 GCF_001891065.2 Hippocampus comes | reverse complement strand
CACACACACACACACACACACACACACACACACACACACACACACACACATGCCCACCCTTCACTGATTGGCCGACTTCTTCGCCGCATGCCTGTCCTCACTCACTTCCGCCTTTTCTCTATATAAACAGCGTGTCGGCTCTCAGTCGGGATTTGGAACTCAGCGCATACACAAGACGCTCCGCATTATAAGGCGTCCTGTCCATTTTGGAGAAAATTTAAGACTTAATGGCGCCTTATAGTCGTGAAAATACGGTAATTTTTTTTCTACGCCTTACGGGCAGCAGCTCGATTTCCTTCTTTAACTGCCAGAGTGATCGCTTTTAGTTTAAAAGCTGCATCATATGGTTTTTGTCTGGTATTCTCCATGTTAGAAGAAAGACTGAAATGAGGAAGTTGTGATTCCCGGTAAGCATCCAATTTCATTGGACCCCTGTGTACTACTCATTCATTTTATTGGTCGACTGTTGCCCGGTAACACATTTTCCCCCCGCTACGGCAAAAAAGAGCGGAAGTTGTGATTAGTCATATCATCTCATTGGACCTCAGTGAAAGACTCATTCATTTTATTGGTCCATGTTTTTCCTGCGATGGAAAAAAAAAAATTGAAAAACCGCTTCATATTACACGCCGCAGTGTTGAAAGTGTGAAAAAAAAGTAGCGGCTTGTAATCCGGAATTTACGGTAATCTCCAAAATTAACACTTTATGTTTGACAGCCCTAGGTCAAACTAATCCATTTTGGTTTTGGGCAAATATTCATTTTTGACAATTGGAAGACATGTTCCAAAAAACAGTATCATGTTTACCGCAATGTTGCATCACCTTGCCTTTTAGCTAAACAAGTAAGCATTTGGGACTGAGGACATTATTTATTGAAACTTTGTCAGTAGACTTATTTCCCATTTTGCTTTATGTAAAACTTCATCTCAACACTCCGGCTTCTCTGTTCCTTAATTTTTTGTGACATAGTGCGTCACACAAATGTTCAATGGGAGACAGATTTGGACTGCTGGTATGCCTGTCTAGTACTCACACTCTTTTACTACAAAGTCACATTGTTATATCACATTCAGAATGTGGTTTAGTATTGTCTTGCTGAAATAAGCAGGGACATCCCTGAAAAAACAAGATATTTCAAAGTAAAGAAAAAAAAGTAGCTCACTAAAATTATTAAACAATCTCTCTCACAGAGAGCCAGCGAGCAAGCAAGCAAGAGCGACAGAGAGAGAGACAGAGAGAGAGACAGCGAGAGAGAGAGAGACAGAGAGAAAGAGAGAGACAGAGCGAGAGAGAGAGAGAGAGAGAGAGAGAGAGCGAGAGAGAGAGAGAGAGAGAGAGAGAGAGCGAGAGAGAGAGAGAGAGAGAGAGAGAGAGCGAGAGAGAGAGAGAGAGAGAGAGAGAGAGCGAGAGAGAGAGAGAGAGAGAGAGAGAGAGCGAGAGAGAGAGAGAGAGAGAGAGAGAGAGCGAGAGAGAGAGAGAGAGAGAGAGAGAGAGCTGTTGTTCCGGTATATGTTGGACCCATCCAATTAGCTTGTGGGTAATGCCGTCACTGTCCCGATCACTAGTGGCATCACTGTTGTCTTGACGTTGCACATTTTCTCTTGTTCTTCCTTTCGGTCCTTGGTATCCCTCCATATTTTCGTGCTTCTTTTTGTTGCTATCATTTGGAATTGCTACATCTATCTAGACTGCTGTCTTCAGATGTTTATCCATCACCAATATGTCAGGCTGGTAGGCTACCACTAGTTTCTCTGTCTGGAGCTGGAAGTCCGACAGGATCTTGGCCCAGGTGTTCTCAAGCACCTTTGGAGGAGTCTGCCATCATGACTTCGGGACTTCTAGTCCATATTTGGTACACTATTCATGCTACCTGGTTATGCCGCACCATGTATGCCTTGCCCGCCAGCGTCTTTCACCTTATATGCTGCACTATCTCAATGGCTTCATCGCAAAGCCTGCACCTGGGGTCCCGTCTGATGCGATACACCATGGCATGTTTAGTGCTGTCTTTCAGTCCAACCTTTTCCAGCCACTGTGATATTTTGTCACCTACTTCTGTTAATTTGTCAGTGGTACATGTCATGCAGGGACTTGTCTTTCCATGACAGTCCACCTGGCTCCTTCTCCTTACTGGACTTCTATTATCTAAGGCAGGCATGTCCAGCTCTAGGCCTGGAGGGCTGGTGTCCTGCCTGTTTCCCATCTGTCCTGGCTGCAACACACCTGATTCAAATGATCAGCCAGCTCTGCAGCAGCATGAGAACGAACGTGATTATTTGAATCAGGTGTGTTGCAGCCGGGAGAGATGGAAAACAGGCAGGACCGAGTTTGGACACCCCTGGTCTAAGGCATTCAAGAAGCAGGTCGTTCCTGGGGGCCATTATCTTGATGTACTTTTGGAGGCCTGTTTCCTCCTGGATAGTGCCCATGACACTCACTAGTCCACAGCCCACTTCTTTCCGCTTTGTGAATAGCCTCAATGTGCTGGATTTGGGGTGGAAACCTCCGTTCAGTCTTGCCATTCAGCTGACTATTCAGGATCTGCCTCAACCTCCTTCAGTATTGGGCCATGGCCGCCCTTGCAGCTGCCTTCTCATGGTTGCTATTTTCCTGTGAAATTCCAAGGTATTTGTAGCTGTCCAGCACATCTGTTATGCTGCCTTCAGGGAGTTCAATCTTTCAGCTGTGATCTTTCCTCACCCACACTGATTTAGTCCGAATGACAGGTCGATGCCTTGCTTTTTGTCAATATGAGGTGAATCAGGAAGTCCATGTCACGCCCGTTCTTGGCAGTTTTTTTTTTTTTTTAATGCCGCCGCTCAGCACTTCTGCAGCAGTGCATATCCTTGTTTGAAGTTCTTCTTCCTATTTTGTTTTGTGTGTTTTTGTAACCCAAACCTACAGGGGGAGATGGGCATCTTCATTTCTGCTCATCTCCATTAATTACTTTTATTTTTTTTTTACGTTGACTGTGGACGGGCACCCCGCTCGCACACGTAACCCCATTGTTTACAGTAGGGACCAGCTGTTAGCTTAGCAGGCTAAAAGTGGGCTACTGGCCGGCGACAAACCAGACATTCCCCGCGAGTTGAAGAGGAGGAAACGAGGGTGTCGGGCCCGGAAGGAGCGCTGCAGGAGGAGGAGAAGATACTGTATTGACATGTCCTCCCGTCCGTCATCATGGGGAATGTAAGATCACTCCCTAACAAGATGGACGAGATAGCGGCGCTAACCCGACATCAAAAGGAGTACTGCGAGGCTAGCCTGCTGCTGTCATGGCTAACAGCGATTACTCCAGACACACACGCCGAGTTTAAAGGCTTCCAACTCGTACATGTGGACAGGAACGCAGGGAGTGGTAAGAGAAAAGGAGGGGGGTTCTGGCTGTGTTTGTGAATGACAGATGGTGTATTCCTGGGCAGATCACTATCAGAGAGGAACTCTGCAGTTGACACATTGAGCTGCTAGCCATTAGCCTCAGGCCGCACTACCTTCCGAGGGAATTTACGCACGTCATAGCTGTGACTGTTTACGTTCCCCCGTTGCCAGGGTCCCAGTATCCATTAACCGCGATAAGTGAGGGAACACTGTCGTTTACATTTTGGTATAATCACCAGCCTTTATTTATTAAATGCACATGATAAATAATAGAAAATTGCATTTTTTTGTCGAGAAACATTTTTCAGTGTGGAAATTTCAAAACAGAAACATAAGTTTCAGTTTAAACTTTCTGAAACGGTTGTAATTGTTCCATGGAAGCGAAGATTTCTGATTCCACAATTAGCTGCACTAGCTAGCCAGCCAAAACTTGTTGCTCGCTAACTGCTGTGGCAAACGTCCACTGAGCTTGCCTCGCATACGTCCACAGAGCTTGACTCAACTTCTTACATTCACACGTGTGCATCCAGCCGAGTGAAGCCCAGTGGGAGTGTTTCTGCGGTTCAGTTATGGGAAAAATGTACACATCTATGGTTTTCAGTTTTGCTATTCCATGCGTTAAATTAGGAACAAATGCAAATTTTGACACGTAAAATGCAATGTGAAACGATTTATTTTGAGCCTTCACCAGAAATAAATCATATGCATTACTGGCCGCATGAAGAATTGTGGGATTATTTTGCATTATTCGCATTACAAATTTATGATTCATAGCCAGGGCTTTTGATGCGTATTCCCCCCAAAACAATATTGACAGACAAAATGGCCCTAGACCAGTGTGGTGGGAAATCTGTCCTGCCCATTTCAACTCACCATTGACCATGTGGCAAAGGGTGGTGTGCACCCTGCTTTTCTAAATGGAAAGAAAGCAGCAGAAAGCTGATCTGCACTTACCTCAGAATATCATGGAGACCACTAGGATTGCGGTAAAACTGGTTGGGGAATTCCTGTGAAAAAAAATGCATGGCTAAATGGTGTACAGTACAACAAAAATCCATAACACAAACAATCAAGACAATCAACAGCATATTTCTAAATGCACCCACAATTAGAGATCGAGGTTTTTGGGGCCCTATATCTGCAAAAAGCAGAGACATAATAGTATTGTCACCAAACTGGAGCCTCTCAACACTTTGTCTGCGCCGAAAAATTTGATGACCAGAATATGTGACAAAGAGTAGCCTTGGCGGAGTTCAACCCTCATTGGAAATGAATCTGACTGACTGCCGGTAATGTGGACCACACTCGGACACCGGAAGTACAGGGGCTGAACAGCTCGTGCTAGGGTGTCCAGCACGCATGGTTCCTGAGTAACCCCAAGGGACCTGGTTGGGCAGACCTCGAGGACTGTGCCGAGGTGGTAGAGCAGGCCCACAGTTCCACTAAATAGACCTCACAAGGGAGCCTGAGGTGTGTGACACTCCTCCATCTGTAACGGATGTTGGAAAGGCATGACAACCCGGAGAGACCCAAAACATTCAGAGCCTTTAGGGACTCTGAGTGGATCTCATCCACCCCTAGGACCTGGCTAGGTCAACCCCACAGACAGGAGAACCCACCTCATGTTTCCCAGACTCTGCTTCCTCGTGGGAAGGGGTATCGTAGAAATGAAGAAGTCTTGGAGGTATTTTGCACCAATTCACAACTTCCTGAGTCAAGGTCACCAGCGCTCCATCTCCACAACAGATAGTGTTGATGGTGCACTGCTCCCCCTCCCACCCTCCATGAGATGTAAGATGTCGGACCAGAATTTCTTCAAAGCTGTACAGAAGCAATGCTCCATGATCTCATCAAACTCCTCGCATGCCTGAATTTTTCCCTCCCAAACTCTTGGCCAGCCAGTACCCATCAGCTGCATCTGGACTCCCACAGGCCACAAAGGACTCCTTCAGCTTGACACCATACCCCATCACTAGTGTGGACCAACAGGTCCTCGCGTTGTCGCCACAGCAGGCGACGACCACGTTACAGTCGGCAACCTTCACAGCACATTCTCATCATAGGAGTTTCTTGTCAAGGGGTTCTTTGCTTCCTGCTTGTGTAGTGTGTAGATGCCAGATGCGCTTCTCTGCTTTGTTTTTTGCTTGAATTACAGCTTTTCTCTTTTTCTGGACACTTTTAAAAAAATAATTTTTACTTTTCCCCCCTTTTTACGTAATGTCGGCTAGGGTAATTTTTTTCAACATTTTTCTTTAACTCCTCGCAATAACTGAGGACAGCCTACCAATTATCACAAGACAGTGTTATATGAAGTCTCTTTGGCGTTTATGATTCTATCGGTGACTGGAGCCAGACCGTTATCTTGCTGTGACATTTCTCTTGGTAGCACTTAGTTTCCCTTCTCTATGACACCCTTGGCAGACAGAATCGATTTCAGTTTAGACTGTGAGGTCACACATTGTCACACGGGCTCGGCAAAGCCGCCCACATGTGTGTGAGCAGCCAAGACAATATAAAACAGAATAGCCCTTCTTCCGCAATTTCACAGAAAAGTCTCCATAGCCATGTCTCAATCTTTCTGGAATCCATTAATTGGTTCAACTGAGATTATGCAGTCTTCTGGTAGTTACTACTAGCATTGAAGGCATTCAAGATAAGGGCAAAAATTCTCTCAGAACTTTTCAACTGGTGCAGAAACCCTGTGATTTTATGCTCGCTGTTGATTTTTTCTTCGACTCCGTCCTCACTGGAATTTCAATAGTTCGACTAGACCAGTACATAAGTTCAACGATTACATACACGCACGCACGCACACGCACACAGTATGGATTTATGGATGGATGCATGGATAGACGGACTTGTTTTGTGTGTTTTTGTAACCCAAACCTACAGGGGGAGATGGGCATCTTCATTTCTGCTCATCTCCATTAATTACTTTTATTTTTTTTTTACGTTGACTGTGGACGGGCACCCCGCTCGCACACGTAACCCCATTGTTTACAGTAGGGACCAGCTGTTAGCTTAGCAGGCTAAAAGTGGGCTACTGGCCGGCGACAAACCAGACATTCCCCGCGAGTTGAAGAGGAGGAAACGAGGGTGTCGGGCCCGGAAGGAGCGCTGCAGGAGGAGGAGAAGATACTGTATTGACATGTCCTCCCGTCCGTCATCATGGGGAATGTAAGATCACTCCCTAACAAGATGGACGAGATAGCGGCGCTAACCCGACATCAAAAGGAGTACTGCGAGGCTAGCCTGCTGCTGTCATGGCTAACAGCGATTACTCCAGACACACACGCCGAGTTTAAAGGCTTCCAACTCGTACATGTGGACAGGAACGCAGGGAGTGGTAAGAGAAAAGGAGGGGGGTTCTGGCTGTGTTTGTGAATGACAGATGGTGTATTCCTGGGCAGATCACTATCAGAGAGGAACTCTGCAGTTGACACATTGAGCTGCTAGCCATTAGCCTCAGGCCGCACTACCTTCCGAGGGAATTTACGCACGTCATAGCTGTGACTGTTTACGTTCCCCCGTTGCCAGGGTCCCAGTATCCATTAACCGCGATAAGTGAGGGAACACTGTCGTTTACATTTTGGTATAATCACCAGCCTTTATTTATTAAATGCACATGATAAATAATAGAAAATTGCATTTTTTTGTCGAGAAACATTTTTCAGTGTGGAAATTTCAAAACAGAAACATAAGTTTCAGTTTAAACTTTCTGAAACGGTTGTAATTGTTCCATGGAAGCGAAGATTTCTGATTCCACAATTAGCTGCACTAGCTAGCCAGCCAAAACTTGTTGCTCGCTAACTGCTGTGGCAAACGTCCACTGAGCTTGCCTCGCATACGTCCACAGAGCTTGACTCAACTTCTTACATTCACACGTGTGCATCCAGCCGAGTGAAGCCCAGTGGGAGTGTTTCTGCGGTTCAGTTATGGGAAAAATGTACACATCTATGGTTTTCAGTTTTGCTATTCCATGCGTTAAATTAGGAACAAATGCAAATTTTGACACGTAAAATGCAATGTGAAACGATTTATTTTGAGCCTTCACCAGAAATAAATCATATGCATTACTGGCCGCATGAAGAATTGTGGGATTATTTTGCATTATTCGCATTACAAATTTATGATTCATAGCCAGGGCTTTTGATGCGTATTCCCCCCAAAACAATATTGACAGACAAAATGGCCCTAGACCAGTGTGGTGGGAAATCTGTCCTGCCCATTTCAACTCACCATTGACCATGTGGCAAAGGGTGGTGTGCACCCTGCTTTTCTAAATGGAAAGAAAGCAGCAGAAAGCTGATCTGCACTTACCTCAGAATATCATGGAGACCACTAGGATTGCGGTAAAACTGGTTGGGGAATTCCTGTGAAAAAAAATGCATGGCTAAATGGTGTACAGTACAACAAAAATCCATAACACAAACAATCAAGACAATCAACAGCATATTTCTAAATGCACCCACAATTAGAGATCGAGGTTTTTGGGGCCCTATATCTGCAAAAAGCAGAGACATAATAGTATTGTCACCAAACTGGAGCCTCTCAACACTTTGTCTGCGCCGAAAAATTTGATGACCAGAATATGTGACAAAGAGTAGCCTTGGCGGAGTTCAACCCTCATTGGAAATGAATCTGACTGACTGCCGGTAATGTGGACCACACTCGGACACCGGAAGTACAGGGGCTGAACAGCTCGTGCTAGGGTGTCCAGCACGCATGGTTCCTGAGTAACCCCAAGGGACCTGGTTGGGCAGACCTCGAGGACTGTGCCGAGGTGGTAGAGCAGGCCCACAGTTCCACTAAATAGACCTCACAAGGGAGCCTGAGGTGTGTGACACTCCTCCATCTGTAACGGATGTTGGAAAGGCATGACAACCCGGAGAGACCCAAAACATTCAGAGCCTTTAGGGACTCTGAGTGGATCTCATCCACCCCTAGGACCTGGCTAGGTCAACCCCACAGACAGGAGAACCCACCTCATGTTTCCCAGACTCTGCTTCCTCGTGGGAAGGGGTATCGTAGAAATGAAGAAGTCTTGGAGGTATTTTGCACCAATTCACAACTTCCTGAGTCAAGGTCACCAGCGCTCCATCTCCACAACAGATAGTGTTGATGGTGCACTGCTCCCCCTCCCACCCTCCATGAGATGTAAGATGTCGGACCAGAATTTCTTCAAAGCTGTACAGAAGCAATGCTCCATGATCTCATCAAACTCCTCGCATGCCTGAATTTTTCCCTCCCAAACTCTTGGCCAGCCAGTACCCATCAGCTGCATCTGGACTCCCACAGGCCACAAAGGACTCCTTCAGCTTGACACCATACCCCATCACTAGTGTGGACCAACAGGTCCTCGCGTTGTCGCCACAGCAGGCGACGACCACGTTACAGTCGGCAACCTTCACAGCACATTCTCATCATAGGAGTTTCTTGTCAAGGGGTTCTTTGCTTCCTGCTTGTGTAGTGTGTAGATGCCAGATGCGCTTCTCTGCTTTGTTTTTTGCTTGAATTACAGCTTTTCTCTTTTTCTGGACACTTTTAAAAAAATAATTTTTACTTTTCCCCCCTTTTTACGTAATGTCGGCTAGGGTAATTTTTTTCAACATTTTTCTTTAACTCCTCGCAATAACTGAGGACAGCCTACCAATTATCACAAGACAGTGTTATATGAAGTCTCTTTGGCGTTTATGATTCTATCGGTGACTGGAGCCAGACCGTTATCTTGCTGTGACATTTCTCTTGGTAGCACTTAGTTTCCCTTCTCTATGACACCCTTGGCAGACAGAATCGATTTCAGTTTAGACTGTGAGGTCACACATTGTCACACGGGCTCGGCAAAGCCGCCCACATGTGTGTGAGCAGCCAAGACAATATAAAACAGAATAGCCCTTCTTCCGCAATTTCACAGAAAAGTCTCCATAGCCATGTCTCAATCTTTCTGGAATCCATTAATTGGTTCAACTGAGATTATGCAGTCTTCTGGTAGTTACTACTAGCATTGAAGGCATTCAAGATAAGGGCAAAAATTCTCTCAGAACTTTTCAACTGGTGCAGAAACCCTGTGATTTTATGCTCGCTGTTGATTTTTTCTTCGACTCCGTCCTCACTGGAATTTCAATAGTTCGACTAGACCAGTACATAAGTTCAACGATTACATACACGCACGCACGCACACGCACACAGTATGGATTTATGGATGGATGCATGGATAGACGGACTGAAGATAATGTGAAGCAATGGCTGTTTTTGAAATGTCTGCGAAGGCAACACCACACACATTTTGATAGATGGCAAGATGGCTAGCTAGCTAGCTAGCCAGACAGACAGACAGACAGACAGATAGACAGACAGACAGACAGAGAGACAGACAGACAGACAGACAGATAGATAGATAGATAGATAGATAGATAGATAGATAGATAGATAGATAGATAGATAGATAGATAGATAGCAGTGTTGTGTTGTTGTGTCCAAGATAGATAGATAGATAGATAGATAGATAGATAGATAGATAGATAGATAGATAGATAGATAGATAGATAGATAGATAGATAGATAGATAGATAGATAGATAGATAGATAGATAGATAGATAGATAGCAGTGTTGTGTCCAAGGACCGGCAACCCGAGGCCAAGGACTTGCCTCCGAGGCCAAGGCCAAGGCCAAGGACTTCGAAAATTTTCCGAGGCAAGC